>NC_090754.1:84695818-84921231 GCF_036898095.1 Palaemon carinicauda
GGTGAAGTACTTTATTCTAGTTTTGAGCTTTCGCTATGCAGGTGTTTTATCTTCATCTTAAATCTTGAACTCGTTTTGGATAGATTTAATTATGGTGACAAAGAGAGTATGGACTTTCTTTCACTTTTAAATGGCCGACCCTTCCCTTAGACGGAAGTGTGTTTAGGCTTTTTAGTAATTCTTATCACGTTATAGATTTTCCTCTATATATTTTATATCTCTCCGCCTTTATTAGGCCTCTTCGATTAACTTTCCATTTATTATAAACAAATAAAAATAAATTTTAATGTTTTGTTTATATAGACCTTTCCTGAGAGTAGGCGGTCCTAACTTGGAAACTGAAGTTAATCAACGTTGAGCCCTTTATATCGTAATTAGCTTTTAAAGAGCTAAGGATTTAAAACTTTTTAAATGTAATATTTTATGAAAGAATTTCTTTGATAGTCTTCGTACTGTTTTCAAAGATGAACTAACGTTTAGTTTTTTTTATGCTACGCAGTTGTTGACGTTCAGGACGTTCAACATGCGCTCTATCGTTACGATAGAGAGAGAGTGTATCACGGTTTCACTTTGCAGTAAGAGTAAATCGATTCTGATGTTTTGTTCATTCTTTCTTAGCTTAAATGTTTTAAATTCTAATTTAAAGGAACTTTTTATTGAAAAAACCTTTCAGTTTTTTCCTTTAGTCACATAACATGTTTTTTTTTGACGAAATATAATTGGGCTCTTCTCTTAGGTGCGAAATCAAGAGAGAAAGAGAGAGAGAGATAGAGACGGAGGGAGAGAGAGGAGAGAAAACGTTCCGTTCAAGCGGGGTAACGTTGTTCTCGGTTTACTCGCGTCCCTAGTCGCTGTACGGGGAGGAAGGATAAAACGTTTTTAGGTTTTTATTCTCGTCCCCAGGCTATGTGCGGTGAGAGATTGAAAACGTAGTTATTTGGACTAGTGTTTAGTCTCTTTCCCAGCCACTGATTTTTTTATCTTAAAATATGTTTTTCAATATTTAACTTAGCCGGTGATTATAATAGCTGCAACTCTGTTGCTCGACAGAAAAACTCTACGGAAAAATTCGCCAGCGATCGCTACACAGGTAGGGGGTGTACTCAACAGCGCCATCTGTCGTTCAGATACCCAGTACTCATTGTAAACAAAGAACTCAATTTTCTCTCTGTCGAGCTATCGACAAGACGCTCTTATTCGCCGTTGCTAAACTGGAGTTTTTTCACAACTAATTGGTGAAGTACTTTATTCTAGTTTTGAGCTTTCGCTATGCAGGTGTTTTATCTTCATCTTAAATCTTGAACTCGTTTTGGATAAATTTAATTATGGTGACAAAGAGAGTATGGACTTTCTTTCACTTTTAAATGGCCGACCCTTCCCTTAGACAGAAGTGTGTTTAGGCTTTTAGTAATTCTTATCACGTTATAGATTTTCCTCTATATATTTTATATCTCTCCGCCTTTATTAGGCCTCTTCGATTAACTTTCCATTTATTATAAACAAATAAAGATAAATTTTAATGTTTTGTTTATATAGACCTTTCCTGAGAGTAGGCGGTCCTAACTTGGAAACTGAAGTTAATCAACGTTGAGCCCTTTATATCGTAATTAGCTTTTAAAGAGCTAAGGATTTAAAACTTTTTAAATGTAATATTTTATGAAAGAATTTCTTTGATAGTCTTCGTACTGTTTTCAAAGATGAACTAACGTTTAGTTTTTTTATGCTACGCAGTTGTTGACGTTCAGGACGTTCAACATGCGCTCTATTGTTACGATAGAGAGAGAGTGTATCACGGTTTCACTTTGCAGTAAGAGTAAATCGATTCTGACGTTTTGTTCATTCTTTCTTAGCTTAAATGTTTTAAATTCTAATTTAAAGGAACTTTTATTTGAAAAACCTTTCAGTTTTTTCCTTTAGTCACATAACATGTTTTTTTTTGACGAAATATAATTGGGCTCTTCTCTTAGGTGCGAAATCAAGAGAGAAAGAGAGAGAGAGATAGAGACGGAGGGAGAGAGAGGAGAGAAAACGTTCCGTTCAAGCGGGTAACGTTGTTCTCGTGTTACTCGCGTCCCTAGTCGCTGTACGGGGAGGAAGGATAAAACGTTTTTAGGTTTTTATTCTCGTCCCCAGGCTATGTGCGGTGAGAGATTGAAAACGTAGTTATTTGAACTAGGGTTTAGTCTCTTTCCCAGCCACTGATTTTTTTATCTTAAAATATGTTTTTCAATATTTAACTTAGCCGGTGATTATAATAGCTGCAACTCTGTTGCTCGACAGAAAAACTCTACGGAAAAATTCGCCAGCGATCGCTACACAGGTAGGGGGTGTACTCAACAGCGCCATCTGTCGTTCAGATACCCAGTACTCATTGTAAACAAAGAACTCAATTTTCTCTCTGTCGTGCTACCGGCAAGACCTACTAATTCGCTGTTGCTAACTGGATTTGTTTTCACAACTATTTGGTGAAGTACACTATTCTAGTTTTGAGCTTTCGCTATGCAGGTGTTTTATCTTCATCTTAAATCTTGAACTCGTTTTGGATAGATTTAATTATGGTGACAAAGAGAGTATGGACTTTCTTTCACTTTTAAATGGCCGACCCTTCCCTTAGCGGAAGTGTGTTTAGGCTTTTAGTAATTATATCACGTTATAGATTTTCCTCTATATATTTTATATCTCTCCGCCTTTATTAGGCCTCTTCGATTAACTTTCCATTTATTATAAACATATAAAAATAAATTTTAATGTTTTGTTTATATAGACCTTTCCTAAGAGTAGGCGGTCCTAACTTGGAAACCGAAGTTAATCAACGTTGAGCCCTTTATATCGTAATTAGCTTTTAAAGAGCTAAGGATTTAAAACTTTTTAAATGTAATATTTTATGAAAGAATTTCTTTGATAGTCTTCGTACTGTTTTCAAAGATGAACTAACGTTTAGTTTTTTTTTTTTTTTTATACTACGCAGTTGTTGACGTTCAGGACGTTCAACATGCGCTCTATCGTTACGATAGAGAGAGAGTGCATCACGGTTTCACTTTGCAGTAAGAGTAAATCGATTCTGACGTTTTGTTCATTCTTTCTTAGCTTAAATGTTTTAAATTCTAATTTAAAGGAACTTTTTATTTGAAAAACCTTTCAGTTTTTTCCTTTAGTCAAATAACATGTTTTTTTTGACGATATATAATTGGGCTCTTCTATTAGGTGCGAAATCAAGAGAGAAAGAGAGAGAGAGTTAGAGACGGAGGGAGAGAGAGGAGAGAAAACGTTCCGTTCAAGCGGATAACGTTGTTCTCGTGTTACTCACGTCCATAGTCGCTGTACGGGGAGGAAGGATAAAACGTTTTTAGGTTTTTATTCTCGTCCCCAGGCTATGTGCGGTGAGAGATTGAAAACGTAGTTATTTGAACTAGTGTTTAGTCTCTTTCCCAGCCACTGATTTTTTTTTTTTTTATCTTAAAATATGTTTTCTGTTTTTTGCTGGTACAGTGATACCTCGGTACTCGACCATAATCCGTTCGAGATCCGTGTTCGACCTCCGATTTGTTCGAGTACCGAATTTTTTTTCCCCATAAGAAATAATGGTATATATTCTATTCCGTTCCCAAGCACTCGAACAGGCCCAAAATATTAATAAAACGTGTACCTAAACAACAATAATTATCTAAATGTGTATGAAATTGGTCAGAAAATCCTATAAAACAATTTTAAACCATTTACTGTACTAAAATAAAACAATTTTAAACCATTTTCTGTACTGTAGTGAACATACCTTTGAGCAGCGGTTCGATGGCATACAGGGATGGATGTGGAGAGGATGGAAGGGGGAGGTTACTGCTTGGAAGGAGAGTCCCCTTCCATGATGTGGCGGGGTAGTTCTCCTTCAGGAGTTGTTCTCTCTCCAATGAAAGGGTGGGCAGATCTATTTCAGGGGTTTCTTCTCTTCTTTGTCTCTTCTTTGGAGGAGAAACAGGCTTTGATGTAGCAGCTTTCTTTTCTTTTGTGAAAAAACTGGTCTATTGTTAATTGTTTCTTCCTCCTCTGCAGTATTCTTCGAAAATGATACATGACACTATCATTAAACATATGCACTGCCCGGTTTGCTACTGCAATTTCTGGGTGGTATTTTTCAGCAAAAGCCTGCACATCTGCCCACTTGGAACAAATTTCATTGATGAGAGAACTTGGAACATCCTCCCTTACCTCATCCTCTTCTGAAGATTCCTGCTCCACAATCAGATCCTGCTGCTGTTGTTGTTGCAGGTGCAACAATTCCTCCACAGTCAACTCGGTAGAATGGCTTTCTACAAGCTCATCAATATCATCCTTGTCGACCTCAAGCCCCAAACTCCTGCCCATGACAACAATTTCCTCAACGACATCAGTGTCATCAGAAATTACAGGGGTAGCAGTGCTTGGACCCGCCTCTGGTTGGAAACCTTCAAACTCCCTCTCTGTGACACATGATGGCCACAGCTTACGCCAGGCAGAGTTCAATGTCCTATAGGTCACACCTCGCCAAGCTTGGTCAATCATGTTAACAGAGTTGAGGATGCTGAAGTGTTCCTTCCAGAATTCCTTTAGGGTCAACTTCGTGTCACTGGTCACTTCAAAACACTTTCTGAAAAGGGCCTTGGTATAGAGTTTTTTGAAGTTTGAAATGACCTGTTGGTCCATGGGCTGGAGTATGGGAGTAGTATTGGGGGGCAAGAATTTGATTTTGATAAAGCTGTATTCTTCTTTCAAGTCATCCTCGAGACCTGGAGGATGTGCAGGAGCATTGTCCATAACCAGAAGACATTTCATTGGCAAGCTCTTTTCAATGAGGTAAGCCTTAACCTGGGGGGCAAACACTTCGTTTATCCACTCAGTAAAGAATTGTCTTGTGACCCAAGATTTAGTGTTCGAGCGCCACATAACTGGTAGTGCACTTTTACAAATATTATTTCGTTTGAACACCCGGGGGTTGTCCGAGTGGTACACTAACAAGGGTTTGATCTTGCAATCGCCACTTGCATTTGCACACAGCAACAATGTTAGCCTATCTTTCATTGGCTTGTGACCTGGCATCTTCGTCTCGTCCTTGGTAATGTACGTATTGGCTGGCATTTTCTTCCAAAATAACCCAGTCTCATCACAATTAAAGACTTGTTGTGCGATCAAATTTTGTTCATTTATGTACCGATCGAATTCCCCCACGTATTTATCGGCTGCAATTTGATCCGAACTAGCTGCCTCCCCATGCCTAGTAACACGATGAATACCTGTTCTATTACGAAACTTTTCAAACCAACCCCTGCTCGCTTTAAATGTAAATGAATCACTTTCACTGGTACTCGGACTTTTCTTCACTAATTCTTCATAGATATGCAACGCTTTTTCACAAATGAACGCTTCACTAACACTTTCCCCGGCCAACTGTTTTTCTTTAATAAATATTAAAAGCAACTTTTCCATCTCCTCAATCACTTGTGGCCTTTGCTTAGTTACCGCCGTAACTCCCGTTGCAACATTCGCCTTCTTAATCATTTCTTTATGCTTTAAAAACGTAGAAATGGTCGACTTCGCCATTCCGTATTCTACCGCTAAATCGGACACTCGTACACCATTCTCATATTTCGCTATAATTTCCTTCTTCAACTCGATCGTTGTTCGCACTGTTTTCCTCTTCTCCTTCCCCTTAACACTCATTACTTTCTTGGGACTCATTATGAAAGCTAAAAAAGCAATTAAAAGCACTGAAAATCACTAAATCACAACGAATGCTGATCGCGCGTTGTCTGAGTGACGCTCTCGAGAGAACTGATGCTTCCCGAACAAGCGAGAGTGGCCGAGATGGCGCGATCATCACAAAGCCCATGCGGTCGTCACGTGTTCGGCTGGTCGAGTACCGAATTTTTGGTCGAGCACCGCAGCAAAAATTTCTCGAAAATTTTGGTCGAACTCCGAATTGTTCGAGTATAGAGTCGTTCGACTACCGAGGTATCACTGTATTATGAGCTTGCATTATACGACTGATTTCGCAATTACTACCTTTTAATGAAGGGTAGAATTGCGTGTTTCAGGTAGAAATAAGTGCAAAACAGAAAATCGAAGTGTTAAAGTGATATGCGCAAAGTGTTACAGTGTTGCGTCCGAGGCGCAAAGTGTTAGTGTTGCGTCCGAGGGTTCGTCTGTTCGTGCCTGTCGTTCACCTAGTCCGGGACCTCTTACATGCTCCCAAGCCCAGGGGAGAAGTAATGTCAAACGACTTATGGGTTCGAGAGGCCTTGACCAACGAACAGACGTTTCCCCTCTATGGTATCGGGTGTATCTTACCAAGATCTCCCCTACCATAAGACGAGAGAGACGTTGTTTCTCCTCGCCATCCGTAGGCTTTTCGCATAAGAAACCTGTCACAAGGTTTCGAAGCCCTTAAGCGAAAGTCAGTCCTTTCAGGACAGGTCCAGCGTCCTGGTTACAACCATTAGGACAGTTCTGACCGTATGCAGTCATCGGATAACTGCTCGCCGCCTAACAAAAGCGTAACACAGACTCCGAGAGTCTTTTTTTGTAGGCAAGTGTTGCGGTCACAAACGTTACCCTCGTCTATTACCACAACCTTTTCCGTTGATCCTTAAGGGGTTGTATGGCAAAACGTGCAGTATATGCTTGCCTCCCTTATGGAAGACTATTCTGCCGATTAGTCCGTTGAGTCTAGCCGTTTATCTCATCGATATCCTGGCTTTCAGCCAACCTAACGTTCCTTTGTGCTTACTGTTGACGTAGGCGTAGCTTAGTCACATCAGTCAGGTTGTTTAGAACCACACTCAATGCGGTCTCGTGTGGTTTTTCAGCCGCATTTGGACGTTAGGCCACTGGCTGATGCTCCTGTTGACGTTCAAGACGTTCACTAACAATCGGAGTTGACTTGTTTTGACGCTGTGCGTCAACCTCCGCATTCTAGAGTTGTTTTGACTGCTCAGTCTAGGCAGTCAAAGCAGTCTCGAGTGGACGCTGTGCGTCCTCACGCACCTGTTGTGGTTGACAGTTCAGTTGTTGACAGTTCACAGACTGTCAAGCAGTTACATGACGTTGCGTTCTGGTCCGCTACTAATGCACCAGTGAGAGACTCAGCTTTTATCGGACAAGGTTCCTGTAGATGAGGAAGTTGCTGTTCTCCCTCCTACTGATATTCCCTTGAGGACTCTGTCAGATGGAGAGGAGCCTAAAGCTGCTTAGCCTCCTATGGACTTTAATTAAATCATGATGATTTTTTTTAAGGATCTTCGTCCGGATCTTTTTGTAACTGCTGCTCCTCGTTCGCCTAAACGTCAGAGCTTACACTAGGCCTAGCTACTTCGAAGCCGTTGTTTTTAAGCTAGTGCTCTCTCGCTCCCCTAGAGAGCGTTACGTTGGCTAGGCGACTGGTTTTTCACCAGGAGGAGTTTGGGGGATACAGCCTTTGCTTTCCCTTCTTTTAAACTGGTTTATAGAGCGAGAGTCTGATATGACACGAGAGAAGTTCTCGGCTTGGGAGTTCATGCCTCTGCCCAGATAGACTTCTCAATTCTGGTAGACTCTCCCTGGCGCCTAGCCAGGAGACGCTCCAAGTTGTTTACAGGTCAACTTCACAGCTGTTGTCGAGCCTTTGAAGTTTTGCTGTACTATTATGTCACGCATAACAAGGCTTTCAGGGATGGTAAACGGTTCCGCCTCAGTCGCTAACCCCGTCTGTTGCCACACCTGCTCCCGTAGACCCTAAATGGGCTTTGCTGCAAGACATGCAGTCCAAGCTTGCGTCCTTGATAGAGGACTTAAATGCGGAGAAGGTTGCTACCGAACCTTCTGGCCAACAACCTTCCAACCGGTCGGTTGTGCGCCCTGTTGACGCTGAGGTAACCTACTCGCGTCTGCCAGTTGAGGTGGTTCCTCCACCGATGCGACCCAGTGTGGGTTGCCAGCCGCACGTTGACGTTAAGCGACGCTCGGAGGTGGTTGTTGACGTTCAGGACGTTCAACAACCAGCAGAGGTGACTTGTTTTGACGCAGTGCGTCAACCTCAGCAACCCGGTAGGGTGTTGACTGCACAACCCAGACGGTCTAGACAGTCTCGGGTTGACGCTGTGCTTCCTCGCGCACCTATGGTTGTTGACAGTTCACAGACTGTGCAGCAGTTCCATGATATTGCGTCCGGCTCCGTCACGCATCCACCAGTGCGACCGGATTCAGCGAGCCAGACGTTGCCCACTCCGTTGCAGTTTCCTCATCAGTTTCGGATGAGGAACCCTCTGATGAGGACGTTGCTGAACAACAAGACGATCAGCCCCCAGCCCTGCTATCCATCCAGAAGAGGCTGAAGAAGGAACGCTGCTCAGTCAGGCTGTGGATGAATCTGGTAGGGACGCTGTCATCCGTGGAACTATTTGTGTCACTAGGAAGACTACACCTCCGTCCTCTTCAATACCACCTAGCTTTTCACTGGAAAAAGGACAAGACGCTAAAAGCGGTCTCGATCATGGTTTCCGAAAAGATAAAGTCTTGTCTGACTTAGTGAAAGGACAATATCAACCTAAGAGAGGGTCTTCCCCTGGCTGTTCAGACTCCCAACCACGTTCTCTTCTCGGACGCATCGGACGTAGGCTGGGGTGCGACATTAGACGGTCGGGAATGCTCGGGAATATGGAACTCGAGTCAAAGGACAATGCATTTCAACTGCAAGGAGCTACTGGCAGTACTTCTGGCCTGGAAAAGCTTCAGGTCTCTCCTTCAAGGCAAAGTGGTGGAGGTGAACTCGGACAACACCACGGCTTTGGCGTACATCTCCAAGCAAGGAGGGACCTACTCTCTGACGTTGTACGAGATCGCAAGGGACCTCCTCACCTGGTCAAAAGTAACGAGGTTCATCCAAGGCAACTTGAATGTCATGGTAGATTGTCTCAGTCGGAAGGGACAAATAATTCCAACAGAATGGACCCTCCACAAGGATGTATGCAAGAGACTTTGGGCCACCTGGGGCCAGCCAACCATAGATCTCTTCGCAATCTCGATGACCAAGAGGCTCCCAATATTTTGCTCACCAATCCCGGACCCAGCAGCAGTTCATATAGATGCCTTTCTCCTAGATTGGTCACATCTAGATCTATATGCATTCCCTCCGTTCAAGATTGTCAACAAGGTACTGCAGATGTTCGCCTCTCACGAATGGACAAGGTTGACGCTAGTTGCTCCCCTCTGGCCCGTGAGAGAATGGTTCACCGAGTTACTTCGATGGCTAGTAGACGTTCCCAGAACACTTCCCCTAAGGGTGGACCTTCTACGTCAGCCACACGTAAAGAAGGTACACCAAGGCCTCCACGCTCTTCGTCTGACTGCCTTCAGACTATCGAAAGACTCTCGAGAGCTAGAGGCTTTTCGAAGGAGGCAGCCAGAACGATTGCTAGAGCAAGGAGAACATCCACCCTTAGAGTCTACCAATCGAAGTGGGAAATCTTCCGAAACTGGTGCAAGTCAGTATCCGTATCCTCGACCAGTACCTCTGTAACTCAAATAGCTGACTTCCTCTTATATCTGAGGAAAGAACGATCTCTTTCAGCTCCCACTATCAAGGGTTACAGAAGCATGTTGGCATCAGTCTTCCGTCACAGAGGCTTAGATCTTTCCAACAATAAAGATCTACAGGACCTCCTTAAGTCTTTTGAGACCACGAAGGAGCGTCGTTTGGTTACACCTGGTTGGAATTTAGACGTGGTACAGTACTAAGATTCCTTATGTCAGACAGGTTCGAGCTGCTACAATCAGCCTCCCTGAAAGATCTCACCTTAAAGACTCTTTTCCTGGTATGCTTAGCCACAGCTAAAAGAGTCAGTGAGATTCATGCCTTCAGCAAGAACATTGGATTCTCATCTGAAACGACTACATGTTCTCTACAACTTGGTTTTCTAGCCAAAAACGAGCTGCCTTCTCAACCTTGGCCAAAATCGTTCGATATTCCAAGCTTATCGTATGGTTGGAAATGAACTAGAAAGAGTCTTATGCCCTGTAAGAGCTCTTAAGTTCTATTTAAAACGAACTAAACCTTTACGAGGCCCGTCTGAAGCTTTATGGTGTTCAGTTAAGAAACCATCTTTGCCTATGTCAAAGAATGCTTTATCCTATTTTATCAGACTGTTAATACGAGAAGCTCATTCCCATCTGAATGAGGAAGACCAAGCTTTGCTGAAGGTAAGGACACACGAAGTTAGAGCTGTCGCAACTTCCGTGGCCTTTAAACAAAATAGATCTCTGCGAAGTATAATGGACGCAACCTATTGGAGAAGCAAGTCAGTGTTCGCGTCTTTTTATCTTAAGGATGTCCAGTCTCTTTACGAGAACTGCTACACTCTGGGACCATTCGTAGCAGCGAGTGCAGTAGTGGGTGAGGGCTCAACCACTACAATTCCCTAATTCCATAACCTTTTTAATCTTTCTCTTGAAATGTTTTTATTGTTGTTTTTGGGTTGTCCAGAAGGCTAAGAAGCCTTTCGCATCCTAGTTGATTTGGCGGGTGGTCAAAGTCATTTCTTGAGAAGCGCCTAGATTAAAGGTTTTGATGAGGTCCTGTTGTATGGTTTGCAACCCTTGATACTTCAGATCCTAGGGGTCGCTCAGCATCCTAAGAGGATCGCGAGGCTCCGTAAGGAAGACGTACTTAAAAAGGCAGAGTAATTGTTCAAGTCGACTTTCTTACCAGGTACCTATTTATTTTGTTTAGTTATTTTGATAACTTCTAAAATGAAATAAAAATTCTTAGCTCATATGATGTAAACATATTTTGCTGGTCTCTACCCACCCCCCTGGGTGTGAATCAGCTATTATAATCACCGGCTAAGTTAAATATTGAAAAATGTTATTTTGATAATAAAATAGATTTTTGAATATACTTACCCGGTGATTATAAATTAAAGGACTCTCCCTTCCTCCCCAATAGAGACACAGTGGACCGAGGAGAAAATTGAGTTCTTTGTTTACAATGAGTACTGGGTATCTGAACGACAGATGGCGCTGTTGAGTACACCCCCTACCTGTGTAGCGATCGCTGGCGAATTTTTCCGTAGAGTTTTTCTGTCGAGCAACAGAGTTGCAGCTATTATAATCACCGGGTAAGTATATTCAAAAATTTATTTTATTATCAAAATAACATTTTCTGTTTTTTGCTGGTATTAATGAGCTTGCATTATACGACTGATTTCGCAATTACTACCTTTTAATGAAGTGTAGAATTGCGTGTTTCAGGTAGAAATAAGTGCAAAACAGAAAATCGAAGTGATAAAGTGGTATGCGCAAAGTGTTACAGTGTTGCGTCCGAGGCGCAAAGTGTTACAGTGTTGCGTCCGAGGGTTCGTCTGTTCGTGCCTGTCGTTCACCTAGTCCGGGACCTCTTACATGCTCCCAAGCCCAGGGGAGAAGTAATGTCAAACGACTTATGGGTTCGAGAGGCCTTGACCAACGAACAGACGTTTTTCCCTCTATGGTATCGGGTGTATCTTACCAAGATCTCCCCTACCATAAGACGAGAGAGACGTTTCTCCTCGTCATCCGTAGGCTTTTCGCATAAGAAACCTGTCACAAGGTTTCGAAGCCCTTAAGCGAAAGTCAGTCCTTTTAGGACAGGTCCAGCGTCCTGGTTACAACCATTAGGACAGCTCTGACCCTATGCAGTCATCGGATAACTGCTCGCCGCCTAACAAAAGCGTAACACAGACTCCGAGAGTCTTTTTTTGTAGGCAAAGTGTTGCGGTCACAGACGTTACCCTCGTCTCTTACCACAACCATTTCCGTTGATCCTTAATGGGTTGTATGGCAAGACATGCAGTATATGCTTGCCTCCCTTATGGAAGACTAATCTACCGATTAGTCCGTTGAGTCTAGCCGTTTATCTCATCGATATCCTGGCTTTCAGCCAACCTAACGTTCCTTTGTGCTTACTGTTGACGTTGGCGTAGCTTAGTCACGTCAGTCAGGTTGTTTAGAACCACACTCGATGCGGTCTCGTGTGGTTTTTCAGCCGCATTTGGACGTTAGGCCTCTTGCTGATGCTCCTGTGGACGTTCAAGACGTTCACTAACAATCGGAGTTGACTTGTTTTGACGCTGTGCGTCAACCTCCGCATTCTAGAGTCGTTTTGACTGCTCAGTCTAGGCAGTCAAAGCAGTCTCGAGTGGACGCTGTGCGTCCTCACGCACCTGTTGTGGTTGACAGTTCAGTTGTTGACAGTTCACAGACTGTCAAGCAGTTACATGACGTTGCGTTCTGGTCCGCTACTAATGCACCAGTGAGAGACTCAGCTTTTATCGGACAAGGTTCCTGTAGATGAGGAAGTTGCTGTTCTCCCTCCTACTGATATTCCCTTGAGGACTGTCAGATGGAGAGGAGCCTAAAGCTGCTTAGCCTCCTATGGACTTTAATTAAATCATGATGATTTTTTTTAAGGATCTTCGTCCGGATCTTTTTGTAACTGCTGCTCCTCGTTCGCCTAAACGTCAGAGCTTACACTAGGCCTAGCTACTTCGAAGCCGTTGTTTTTAAGCTAGTGCTCTCTCGCTCTCCTAGAGAGCGTTACGTTGGCTAGGCGACTGGTTTTTCACCAGGAGGAGTTTGGGGGATACAGCCTTTGCTTTCCCTTCTTTTAAACTGGTTTATAGAGCGAGAGTCTGATATGACACGAGAGAAGTTCTCGGCTTGGGAGTTCATGCCTCTGCCCAGATAGACTTCTCAATTCTGGTAGACTCTCCCTGGCGCCTAGCCAGGAGACGCTCCAAGTTGTTTACAGGTCAACTTCACAGCTGTTGTCGAGCCTTTGAAGTTTTGCTGTACTATTATGTCACGCATAACAAGGCTTTCAGGGATGGTAAACGGTTCCGCCTCAGTCGCTAACCCCGTCTGTTGCCACACCTGCTCCCGTAGACCCTAAATGGGCTTTGCTGCAAGACATGCAGTCCAAGCTTGCGTCCTTGATAGAGGACTTAAATGCGGAGAAGAACCTTCTGGCCAACAACCTTCCAACCGGTCGGTTGTGCGCCCTATTGACGCTGAGGTAACCTACTCGCGTCTGCCAGTTGAGGTGGTTCCTCCACCGATGCGACCCAGTGTGGGTTGCCAGCCGCACGTTGACGTTAAGCGACGCTCGGAGGTGGTTGTTGACGTTCAGGACGTTCAACAACCAGCAGAGGTGACTTGTTTTGACGCAGTGCGTCAACCTCAGCAACCCGGTAGGGTGTTGACTGCACAACCCAGACGGTCTAGACAGTCTCGGGTTGACTCTGTGCTTCCTCGCGCACCCATGGTTGTTGACAGTTCACAGACTGTGCAGCAGTTCCATGATATTGCGTCCGGCTCCGTCACGCATCCACCAGTGCGACTGGATTCAGCGAGCCAGACGTTGCCTACTCCGTTGCCGTTTCCTCATCAGTTTCGGATGAGGAACCCTCTGATGAGGACGTTGCTGAACAACAAGACGATCAGCCCCCAGCCCTGCTATCCATCCAGAAGATGCTGAAGAAGGAACGCTGCTCAGTCAGGCTGTGGATGAGTCTGGTAGGGACGCTGTCATCCGTGGAACAATTTGTGTCACTAGGAAGACTACACCTCCGTCCTCTTCAATACCATCTAGCTTTTCACTGGAAAAAGGACAAGACGCTAGAAGCGGTCTCGATCCCGGTTTCCGAAACGATAAAGTCTGGTCTGACTTGGTGAAAGGACAATATCAACCTAAGAGAGGGTCTTCCCCTGGCTGTTCAGACTCCCAACCACGTTCTCTTCTCGGACGCATCGGACGTAGGCTGGGGTGCGACATTAGACGGTCGGGAATGCTCGGGAATATGGAACTCGAGTCAAAGGACAATGCATTTCAACTGCAAGGAGCTACTGGCAGTACGTCTGGCCTGGAAAAGCTTCAGGTCTCTCCTTCAAGGCAAAGTGGTGGAAGTGAACTCGGACAACACCACGGCTTTGGCGTACATCTCCAAGCAAGGAGGGACCTACTCTCTGACGTTGTACGAGATCGCAAGGGACCTCCTCACCTGGTCAAAAGGTCTAAACATATCACTAGTAACGAGGTTCATCCAAGGCAACTTGAATGTCATGGCAGATTGTCTCAGTCGGAAGGGACAAATAATTCCAACAGAATGGACCCTCCACAAGGATGTATGCAAGAGACTTTGGGCCACCTGGGGCCAGCCAACCATAGATCTCTTCGCAACCTCGATGACCAAGAGGCTCCCAATATTTTGCTCACCAATCCCGGACCCAGCAGCAGTTCATATAGATGCCTTTCTCCTAGATTAGTCACATCTAGATCTATATGCATTCCCTCCGTTCAAGATTGTCAACAAGGTACTGCAGAAGTTCGCCTCTCACGAAGGGACAAGGTTGACGCTAGTTGCTCCCCTCTGGCCCGTGAGAGAATGGTTCACCGAGGTACTTCGATGGCTAGTAGACGTTCCCAGAACACTTCCCCTAAGGGTGGACCTTCTACGTCAGCCACACGTAAAGAAGGTACACCAAGGCCTCCACGCTCTTCGTCTGACTGCCTTCAGACTATCGAAAGACTCTCGAGAGCTAGAGGCTTTTCGAAGGAGGCAGCCAGAACGATTGCTAGAGCAAGGAGAACATCCACCCTTAGAGTCTACCAATCGAAGTGGGAAATCTTCCGAAACTGGTGCAAGTCAGTATCCGTATCCTCGACCAGTACCTCTGTAACTCAAATAGCTGACTTCCTCTTATATCTGAGGAAAGAACGATCTCTTTCAGCTCCCACTATCAAGGGTTACAGAAGCATGTTGGCATCAGTCTTCCGTCACAGAGGCTTAGATCTTTCCAACAATAAAGATCTACAGGACCTCCTTAAGTCTTTTGAGACCACGAAGGAGCGTCGTTTGGTTACACCTGGTTGGAATTTAGACGTGGTACTAAGATTCCTTATGTCAGACAGGTTCGAGCCGCTACAATCAGCCTCCCTGAAAGATCTCACCTTAAAGACTCTCTTCCTGGTATGCTTAGCCACAGCTAAAAGAGTCAGTGAGATTCATGCCTTCAGCAAGAACATCGGATTCTCATCTGAAACGGCTACATGTTCTCTACAACTTGGTTTTCTAGCCAAAAACGAGCTGCCTTCTCGACCTTGGCCAAAATCGTTCGATATTCCAAGCTTATCGTATGGTTGGAAATGAACTAGAAAGAGTCTTATGCCCTGTAAGAGCTCTTAAGTTCTATTTAAAACGAACTAAACCTTTACGAGGCCCGTCTGAAGCTTTATGGTGTTCAGTTAAGAAACCATCTTTGCCTATGTCAAAGAATGCTTTATCCTATTTTATCAGACTGTTAATACGAGAAGCTCATTCCCATCTGAATGAGGAAGACCAAGCTTTGCTGAAGGTAAGGACACACGAAGTTAGAGCTGTCGCAACTTCCGTGGCCTTTAAACAAAATAGATCTCTGCGAAGTATAATGGACGCAACCTATTGGAGAAGCAAGTCAGTGTTCGCGTCTTTTTATCTTAAGGATGTCCAGTCTCTTTACGAGAACTGCTACACTCTGGGACCATTCGTAGCAGCGAGTGCAGTAGTGGGTGAGGGCTCAACCACTACAATTCCCTAATTCCATAACCTTTTTAATCTTTCTCTTGAAATGTTTTTATTGTTGTTTTTGGGTTGTCCGGAAGGCTAAGAAGCCTTTCGCATCCTAGTTGATTTGGCGGGTGGTCAAAGTCATTTCTTGAGAAGCGCCTAGATTAGAGGTTTTGATGAGGTCCTGTTGTATGGGTTGCAACCCTTGATACTTCAGATCCTAGGGGTCGCTCAGCATCCTAAGAGGATCGCGAGGCTCCGTAAGGAAGACGTACTTAAAAAGGCAGAGTAATTGTTCAAGTCGACTTCCTTACCAGGTACCTATTTATTTTGTTTTAGTTATTTTGATAACTTCTAAAATGAAATAAAAATTCTTAGCTCATATGATGTAAACATATTTTGCTGGTCTCTACCCACCCCCCTGGGTGTGAATCAGCTATTATAATCACCGGCTAAGTTAAATATTGAAAAATGTTATTTTGATAATAAAATAGATTTTTGAATATACTTACCCGGTGATTATAAATTAAAGGACCCTCCCTTTCTCCCCAATAGAGACGCAGTGGACCCAGGAGAAAAATGAGTTCTTTGTTTTCAATGAGTACTGGGTATCTGAACGACAGATGGCGCTGTTGAGTACACCCCCTACCTGTGTAGCGATCGCTGGCGAATTTTTCCGTAGAGTTTTTCTGTCGAGCAACAGAGTTGCAGCTATTATAATCACCAGGTAAGTATATCCAAAAATTTATTTTATTATCAAAATAACATTTTTCTTAAATAGGTTTACATATTTTGCCAGCAACAAATTCATTTATTTTTATAACAGAAAGTCATGAATAGAAGCATTATTTATATTTTTAAGGGGTATTGTAATATTTTTTGGTCCTACCAGTTGTCTAACCACATTTGTTTTTGCAGCACGCCCTACTCTCTGTAGGGTTTTTAGAGAGGCAACTGAACTCAATTTTCAATGCTCAGCTAGATGTTGTCATTAGAGAAGTTTTGACATCAGGCACGGCCCTTCTTGAGTATTTTCAGTTCAGTTTAAAAAGAGCTTCGACAGTTGAAAACCTTGCGAATCCAAGATTTCATCAACAAGGATCAAGATATTGCTACTCCACATCACCAGATCACAAAGGGTGATTCCATACTGGAACTTAGTGATGGAAAGTTCTTTTAAATGTTTGCCCCAGAACCAAGTGAACGTAAAGGGGCCTAAAACCGTCTTGCGGAAGACCACAAACTTTTAAGTGTCATAAACATTAATAGTAAACTGGAACTATTGAAATGGCATACTGGTACTTGCCCAAATAGATACACGGTTAGGTGTGCTTTTGTTTACAGTATACTTGTACTGAATAGGAACACATTTGAGTGTCCCACCTGGGGGAAAAAAATTTCCTGTTTGTTTATCTTGTTACCCTGTTGCTGAAGTTTGACGTAAAGGGACGTTTATTTTGCCTTTGACTATCTTAACATATATTAATGTATTCTTAATAGTTTGATTTTGGAATAAATATTTTTTTTGCCTGTTTTATGTATACACCATTTCATTTCAGAACCTCTCACCACAGTTTCCCTTCCCTAGCCACTGTTTTTTTAAGATCTCTTAAGTACAGTAATTTATCATAATTCTTTCCTCCCACAGTGTGTTCCTTTATTAATTATAATATTCCCTTTCACCTAATGTTTTTATACCTTTACTTATAATCAGCAAGCCAAAGGCAAGAGAAGGAAAGGTATGATAAATAACAAGGTTCAAGCTGGGTCCCCTTGCCCAGTATAAATCAAGGGATGGTGCCCAGAGCTCCGTTCTCTTGACCTGTTACTTAGGTTTTTTTTGGGTATTACACCATTGTATATTTGTTGTGTAGTGAACGTTGGGTTGTGGTCGGTATTCGGACACTAGGCAGTTCGGATGCTACCTCTGGCCACAGTCCGCAAACCACTACACCGCACGCAAGGGATATCTCCCCTGCGCGCACGCCCGACGATATTTTCTGGGATGTGCGATCTCTCTCCCGCACGGACTCTTCATCCTGATCCTGCGCATCCGCACGCGTGAACCATCACCCTCGCGCGTGCGCGCGCATCAGCAGTCTCTCGTGCGCACGCACACGCGGTATCATCTCCTGCGTGCATGCACGCGCGCCATCAGTCTCATGCGCGCGACCCCGGGTATTCCCCATCGCGCGATTGCAAATATCCTTCCACGAGCGAGGCTACAGGACAAGGTCGCCATCGCCGCACACCCCCCCCCCCCCCCGAAGCGTAGAACAACGCACTCGCCAGTAGGGGGGAAGGTTCCAGAAAGGTCCAGGAACATTTCTTCTTTATCATCTTTTTCTTTTCAGGCGAACCCCCCCATGGAAACTCCTCCCAGGAATTGGTCGATCCCTGTCCCTCCAGAGGGATTGTCTGATAGCGCAGCCATCAGCCAGCAGCCTTGGTTTGGGGCACTTATCAGAGCAGTCACGCAGGCTGTTAAGCCTGTTCTCTCTGATTTGGGCCACAAATCCTTGGCTGCGTCTACACCCCTGAAGAGAAAAAGAGGAGTTTCAGACGCGGTGACTTCTCCGAGGACTAAGCTGTCTCCTCGTAAGCCTTCGAGGCAGGCCCCTCCTCCCCCAGATTTTTTCTCTCTCCCCTTTGGACGAGGATTACCCGTGCTCAGGGGAGTCACGTGAGGTGGGACGTTCCCCCATCCCACCAATGAGGGAAACCCCACCTCGCGCTGGAAAGTCTTCTCGGGTAGGGGCGGAGAAGAGTCTACCTCCGTCGATGTTGGAGTCTTGCATCTCTCCCAGGAGGGAGTTGAAGTACTCCAAGACAGTACCGAAGTCCTCGTCAAGACTTAGAAATGGAGCCAGCCAGTCACTCAGAGAACGTCCGCGAATCTCCTCAAGAAGAGCCTTTGGGGACAGGAGACTTCGCTGCTAGTCCTTCCGGAGGAGAGCTGCAGGAGTCAGAACATGCCTTTTGGCAGGTTCTGACCCTTATGCAGACTCTCAATGGGTTTGCTGACCCAGGGATTCCTCCTCGAGAGGGCAAAGACACGGTCTTGGACTAAGGTATTGGGACTCAAAAACCCTCTAAGGCCAGTGCAGCCTTGCCCTGGTCTCATGGGGTTAAGAGTTCCAGGGACAAGATCGCAGTCCAGCTCTCTGAGCTAGCCTCCTCCAGCTGATCCAGTGCTGGCAACAAGCTTCTCCCACCTCCTCATGTGCAGCAGAGGAGGTACTTTGAGATCGTAGAGGAGCCTTGTTTAGCTCTTCCCCTTCACCATTCCTTGGAAGAGCTTACCAGGGGAGTCCCTCTTGTGAGGCTCTCCAACCGGCAGGTCTCATTCTCGGTGGCTAAGATCCTTAATCATGAGAAGGTTGCGAAGTGTGCTATGCAGGCCACTTCATGGCTGGATATCTGGTTAGGGACCTTAGGTATCCTGATACGTTCGGAGGATTTATCCAAAGAACGTACCAGGAAAGCTAAGGAGACCTTTCTACTCTCAGGCACTCGCATGATCGAGTTTCTGGCCCACCAAGTCTCGAACTTGTGGGCAAACACCATCCTGAAACGTCGGGATGCAGTGTCTGAGAGGTTCCACCAGAAGGTCCCTAGCACCGAGATAAGCAGGCTCAGACATTCTTCCGTGTTGGGAACGAACCTGTTTTAGCCTAAGGACGTGGAGCAGGCTGCTGAGAGGTGGAGGAAGTCCCACCAAGACTCCCTCCTACATAGGGCTTTGACATCCAAGCCCTATAAGCCTCCAGCACCCCAGCAGTCCCGGCCTGCGAAGACCACGAAACCGACAACGGCAGCGAAGACAGTGGTGTCTAAGCCCTTTCCTGTCAAAGACAGGAAAGGCAAGAAGCCCTCCAGGGGAGGGAAGAATCCTAGAGGGAGCAGCCGAGGCCACAAACGCTAGGATTAGCAGTCCCCCTGCATGTCCACCAGTGGGGGGATGCCTTCAAAGTAGCGCAGACAGGTGGCAGCAACTCGGGGCCGATTCCTGGACGATTTCCGTAATCAGTCAGGGATATCGCGTCTCGTTCACAACATCTCTACCTCCCCTGACAACGAATCTACTGTCGGTGAGCTCCCTTGCTGTGGGATCAGCAAGGGGGCAGGCCCTTCGGGCAGAAGTCCAGACCATGTTGAAGGAGGACGCTCTCCAGGAGGTCCTCGACGGGTCCCCAGGCTTCTTCAGTCGACTCTTTCTTGTAAAGAAGGCGTCTGGAGGCTGGAGACCAGTCATTGACCTCTCGGCTCTGAACAAGTTTGTCAAGCAAACTCCGTTCAGCATGGAGACCGCAGACATGGTCAGACTTGCAGTGCGACCTCAAGACTTCTTGTGTACACTGGATCTGTAGGACGCGTACTTCCAGATCCCAATCCATCCGTCATCAAGGAAGTACTTAAGATTCAGCCTAGACAACAAGGAATACCAGTTCAAGGTGCTGTGTTTCGGTCTCTCCACAGCACCACAGGTTTTCACCATAGTGTTTACCCTAATATCGTCGTGGGCACACAGGATCGGCATTCGTCCCCTCCATTATCTGGACGACTGGCTGATCCTAGCAGACTTGGAGTCATCCCTTCTTCAACACCGAGACAAACTTCTGAGACTTTGCCAGGATCTGGGGATCATGGTAAATCTCGAGAAGTCCTCTCTGCTTCCCACTCAAAGACTGGTATACCTAGGCATGATTAGAGACACCAATCTCCACAAAGCCTTCCCATCAGACGACAGAATAGCAAGGCTGAGGAAGGTCGCAAGCCCTTTTCTCAGATGAGAAGAGCTCCCAGCCCAATCGTGGTTACGTCTCCTCGGTCACCTCTCATCTTTGGCTCGTCTAGTTCCCAACGGTCGCCTCAGAATGAGATCTCTCCAGTGGCGACTCAAGTCCCGGTGGAATCAAGGTTGCGATTCCCCGGACGTCATGATCCCTATGGGACCTGCTGAACGGACGCACCTCCAGTGGTGGGTGACAGATGAGAACCTACGAAGATGAGTGGATCTTCTCGTCCTCCCCCCGGATTTGATGCTGTTTTCGGACGCCTCAAAGAAAGGGTGGGGGGCCCATGTTCTACACCACAGGACCTCAGGCCTGTGGTCAGAATCAGAAAAGTGCTTCCATATAAATCTTTTAGAGACGAAGGCCATTTTCTTGGCCCTTCAGAAGTTCCAACAATACCTGGCGGGTCACTCTGTGGTGGTGATGAACGACAACACCACAGTAGTGGCTTACATCAACAAGCAAGGAGGTACCTTTTTGAGGCAGCTATCCCATCTTGCAGTAGAGATACTGAGATGGACCAAAGTCCACTCGATCCCACTATCGGCACGTTTCATTCCAGGCAAGAGGAATGTGCTCGCCGACAATCTGAGAAGAGCATCTCAGATAGTGAGTACCGAGTGGTCTTTGGATCATCTATAGCCAACAAAGTCCTGACTTTGTGGGGTTCCCCGACTGTGGATATGTTCGCGACAGCGGTCTGAACTTCAAGCTTCCACTATACTGCTCCCCAGTCCCGGATCCCAAGGCTCTCTGGCAAGATGCCTTCCAACAACGGTTGGACAACATCGACGTGTACGCCTTTCCCCCGTTCTGTCTGATGAGGAGGGTGCTCAACAAGACCAGAATATCGGTCAATCTGTCAATGACCATCATAGCTCCGCTATGGCATCACGCGGAATGGTTTCTGGACCTTCTGCAACTCCTAATGGAACTTCCAAGAGAACTCCCTCCAAGACACGATCTACTCAGACAACCACATGCCAACATCTTCCACAAAGCCGTAGCTTCGCTACGACTTCGTGCCTGGAGACTATCCATCATCTCCTCGCTGAGAGAGGATTTTCGTAGCAAGTTGCGATTAGAATGTCTGGACATCTGCAAAAATCATCCGCATCTGTCTACCAGGCAAAGTGGAAAGTCTTCTGTGGTTGGTGTTGTGGAAGGGGTATCTCTCCACTCGATGCCACTTCCAGCAATAGCGGAGTTCTTCGTGTATTTGCGGGAAGAAATGCGCCTTTCAGTTTTGGCGGTGAAAGGCTATCGCTCAGCCTTAAGTCTAGCTTTCGGGCTCAAAGGAATGGACATTTCTCTCTCGCTGGAACTTTCCCTACTCATACGAAGTTATGAACTTACCTGCCCTCAGTTGGAAGTGGGACCTCCTCCATGGAACGTGGTTCGAGTTCTCAGGTCTCTTAAGAGACCTCCCTATGAACCATTACGCCAGGCTTCAGATTGCCACCTAACTTGGAAGACGGTGTTCCTACTAGCTTTAGCATCGGCCAAGCGAGTCAGTGAACTTCATGGTTTCTCATATGACATCGCCCATTCAAGGGGATGGGGGGAGGTAATGTTCAAATTCGTCCTTGAGTTTATTGCTAAGACTCAGCATCCGGGGGTGGCGGACTCTCGGTTCGACTCCTTCCAGATTTCGAGTCTCGTTCTGTAACAGATGACCCAGACCATCTCCTACTGTGTCCAGTAAGGAGTCTGAGGTTATATCTCAAAAGAACAGCTGCAATCCGTCCTCAGGTGCAGGCATTGTTTGTTAGCACTGGGAGGACTAAGAGGAGGGTCACCAAGAACACCATCTCGGCATGGATTCGAAGGGTGATCCATCTGTCCCTGAATCCAGACCCTCCTCCGTCATAACACCCTAGAGCACATGATGTCAGGGGCGTAGCTACGTCTCTGGCCTTCAAGAAGAATTTCTCAGTGACGCAGGTTCTTCAGGCTGGGGTGTGGAAGTGTCAGACGACTTTCACAGCCCACTACCTGCAAGACGTGACCCACAGGAGGCTCGATTCGTTCTCTATCGGCCCTGTGGTGGCTGCACAACAGCTGGTTTAAAACCTCAGGCTCCTTAGTGGACAAGTAGCAGAAGGGTGAGGGCATTGTTACCCGGTCTTAGTCTGCGGGAATGAAAAGGTATGCCTGGCCCATATTCTTTTCTTCATCTTCCCCTCTCTTGGGGAAAGCCGCATCCTGGGTTCTCTGCACAGCTGACCTCAAACCACTGCAGGTAAACCATGTTTCTTTGTGTTCCTAGTATTAAGCTAATACTGTCATGTCCCCATACCCTGACGAGGTGGTATTGAGAGAGTCCTAGCCTAAAGTTTCCATCTAAAGGACTACAGGTCAACTTCCTAGGACAAGTCACACTTTATTATACCTTCACACACAGCTTGTGTAGGCCGCAGTCCTTGCGTAGCAAGGTTCTAGCGAGGTGCAGGGACTCCTTATTGTTGAGTGCTGACACACTCAAATAATGAGTTCCCGGGCAAAGCCAAAAGCCAGTACTGGGCGGGACTTTCCACCCTTCCTAATGGGTGAGTCACCCCTATTAAATAGCATGGTTTGTATGTCAGTTACGGAACAAATGACAAATTCGTAGGTAATTTGTAGTTTTCCTAACTATACAAACCTTAGCTACGTATTTAATCAAACTTGCCCGCCAGCCCTATCCCCCTTGAAGTCCTACCTCCAAGCAAAGTGAGCTCAAGCACAGGTGTGTGTGAGCTACCCTCCCTACCCTCAGCTAACTAGTGGTGGGGTAGTAAACCCTCGTTAAAATTCTAATGGCTCGTCATTTCAGCTACGCTGAAAGTAATAACCCCTATTAAATAGCTAAAGTTTGTATAGTTAGGAAAAATACAAATTATCTACGAATTTGTCATTTGTTCCGAAACCGAAATACAAACCACGCTATTTACAAAGGGTTTACTTTTAGCGCAGCTGAAATGACGAGCCAATAGTTTTAACGAGGGTTAATTACCCCCGCGCTAGTTAGCGGGGGGTGGGGAAGGGTAGCTTGCTACCCCTCCCCCTTCCACACACCGGTGACTTGCTTCACTTCACTTTTGGCTCGGCGGTGATCAGACGTGTCTGCTCATCGCCTTCGTGACAGCCTTTAATTTTCTGCTTTTTCTTTTCAGCGTGTGTGTTGGTTGGAAATTGACCTTCAGTTTTCTTTACAATGCGTACATGCCCTGGAGTTACCGGTCGTCGTTGTGGGACTTTCATGTTGGACGTTAATACGGATCCACACACCCTCTGCCCTCAATGTCGGGGACGACGGTGTGACCAGGAGAACATGTGCCGTGAGTGCAGGGAGTGGTCTGCCTCCCAGTGGGAGAGGTTTGGCCGTCGGCGTAAGAAGAAGTCCAAGAGAGACCGTTCTCCTCTGGGGTTAGCCTTGAAGGAGGGAGGTTCTCGGGACTCTTCTTCCGCCGCCCAAACCTCCTCCGAAGCTCCCCCTCGTCCGCCTCCTAAGGAGAGTCAGCCGAGTGGGAGCGCAGGCCCTTGTTCTGTTTCCCGACCTTCGGTGGGGGGAGAGGGCGTCGCCTCCCATAGCGAGGCGGTTCCCCCTCCTCCTCCGGGGGAGGTTATTGATAATGCCTTATCCAGTGATGATCTTTTACAGATTTGGTCGTCCCTGGGGCTTAAGGGCTTGCCCTCCAGGGTCGCTCTTATTGACCTTGTCTCGTTGGGGGCCGCTGTTAAGCAGTCGCCGGTGGTAGCAGAGGTAGACCCTCTGTCTATTGTCGACGTCGTGGTGACAGAGGCCTCCGACGTGGCTGGGCCTTCCGCCGCAGGTGCTGTTGCGGGTGATGGTGCTAAAGGCTCTTCTCTTCCTTCCGTACATCCTTCGAAGGGGGAAGTGAGTCCTTCGGTCTCGACTGCTGCTCAGCTTCCTTCTGAGGGAAGTGCTTTAACGGAGACTCCCCTTCGGAGGACCGATGGTCCCGACGATCTCCCCCGAGGCCGCCTCCGCCGTAAGGCTCACCGTCCACTACGCCACAAGGGCCTCCCTTCCTCTTACAGGGGGACTAAGAGGCGCCTTTTTGGGTCTTCATCCTCCGGGGGGGACTCTCCTCGTCAGCCTCAACCTACAGCTCCGCCCTCCTTGAACCTCTCTGCAGACCGCTCACCATCTCCTGCCAGATCTTCGCCTTCTGGAGAACTCGTCACCCGACGGGCAACGGTCCCTTCGGGGCTAAGGGATCCTTCCCTTACACGAGCAGTGAAGCGCTCTCCTGCTCGCCAGCGCTCTCCTGCTCGTCGACGATCTCCTGCTCGCCAAGACTCTCCTGCTTGCCGACGCTCACCTGCTCGTCGGCTCTCTCCTGATGTTCGCCCCCCTCGCCAGCGCCCTCCTGCTCGTCAGCTCTCTTCCGAGCGTCAGCACTCATTTGAGGACCTTCGCCCTGCGGTCTCTGACCACCCTTTAGTTCCTGCTGAACTCCCTGCTCACCATCTGCCTGGTCCTGTGGCTACGCAACATCGTGCTGCGAGTGTGTCAAAAACACATGTTCGCCAACGCGCCAGCGATCTCCCAGTTCCTGCTCGTGAACGCGCCGCGCCGCGCCACCTGTCCTTTCACATGGCGCGCGTCGACCTTCTGCTCGCCAGCGATCTCCAGCTCGCCAGCGATCACCTACGCGCCAGCGATTACCTCCTCGCCAGCGTTCACCTGCTTGCCAGCGCGGACAGGCGATCTTAGTATCGCCTATTCAACAGCGACAGCTAGCGCGCCAACGTTCTCCAACGCTCCTGAAGGAACATGGTTCGCCAGCTTCTAGCTCGCCATCGCGCGATCGCCCGCCTGCGCATGCTGCTCGCCATCGCTCGCCATTGCACGATCGCCCTCCTGCGCATGCTGCTCGCCATCGCTCGACCCTGCACGATCGCCCTCCTGCGGATGCTGATCACCATCGCACCTCATCACGCGATCGACCACCTGCGCATGCTGCTCGCTCTCGCTCGCCCCTGCACGATCGCCCTCCTGCGCATGCTGCTCCTCATCGCTCGCCCCTGAACGATCGCCCTCCTGCGGATGCTGATCACCATCGCACCCCATCACGCGATCATTCACCTGCGCATGCTGCTCGCCATCGCTTACCATTACGCGGTCATTCACCTGCGCATGCTGCTCACCATCGCACGCCAGTGCGTCGACATACCACGTCGCGCCATCGCCAACTTGAGCGACTGCACTCACCAGCTCGTCATCGATCGCCTGTGGATCTACATCGCCAGCGATCTTCCTCACCTACGCGGCAGCGCGTTCCCTCACCTACGCGGCAGCGCGTTCCCTCGCCGTCGCGCCAACGCTTGCGTTCGTCGCCTCGGACACGCGTTCATTTACCTGCCCACCCTCGCGCCCACTCGCCTGCGCGCCCGCGCGATCGCTCGCCTGCGCGCCCGCGCGATCGCTCGCCTGCGCGCCCGCGCGATCGCTCGCCCGCGCCCGCGCGATCGCTCGCCCGCGCGCCCGCGCGATCGCTCGCCCGCGCGCCCCGCGCGATCGCTCGCCTGCCCCCCCGCGCGATCGCTCGCCTGCCCGCCCGCGCGATCGCTCGCACCGCTCGCCCGCGCGAACGCTCGCCCGCGCGACCATTCGCCCTCGCGCGACCATCGTTTGCGGCAAATTCCACAGCCGGTGGTAGCAGCAGGAACGCGTGCTCCTAGACGGCACTCGGGATCACCTCCATCCAAGTACAGGTTGGTAGTGCAGGACGAAGAGAGGTTAGTACAGCATTCTTCCCCACCTTCTTTTCAGGCAGGTACTGTACCGTCGTGTCCACTCCAAAGGATCGCCCGATCCCTTTCCCTTTAGCGAGGATTTCGGACTCTGTGTCCTTGGAGCAACAGACTTGGTTTGGTCCGCTGGCACGGGCGTTAGTGAGGGTTATGAAACCAGCACTCGCCGGCCAGGGTAACAAACCATCGGCTGTCTCTCCTACGCTGAAGAGAAAGAGAGGAGTGGACTTCGTGGTGACTTCCCCCAGGGCGAAGTTGGTTCCCAAGAGGTCGGTCGCGAAGGTCCCTTCTCCTGCACGAGTACTCTCTCCTTCTCCCGTGGACGAGGCCTTTCCGTCCTCAGGTGAGTCCAGTGGGGCGGTAGTCTTCCCCTCGGCACCAGGGGGGGAGACTTCGCTTCAGGCAGGAGAATCGTCTCGTGAGGAAGGGGCCCCTCGAACCTCGTTGTTGGGATCCTGTATCCCTTCCAGGAGGGAATCCAAGGATTCCAAGACCGTCCCTAAATCCTCTGCAAGGATTCGTCAGGAACCCACGACTACCCAGGGGAATGCCCACGTATCACCCCAGGAAGAGATTCCTGGGGCAGGAGACTTAGCTGCCAGCCCGCAGGGAGGAGAACAGCAAGAGTCCGAACATGCCTTCTGGCAGGTCCTAAGCCTGATAAGGCAACTTAACAGACTTACGGATCCAGTCATCGCCCCCCGTGAAGGCAAAGACACGATTCTGGATTAAGTGTTTGACGTTCGGAAGGCCCCTAAGACCAGTGCAGCTCTGCCCTGGTCTCGGAGGCTGAAGAGTGACAGGGCTAGGGCCAACGCTCAGCTCGCACTTCTTGCCTCCTCCAGTCGTTCCACTGCCGGGAACAAGCTCATCCCTCCTCGCCTTCAGCAGAGGAGGTATTTCGAGATCCTGGGTGAGCACAACCTCGCTCTTCCTCTCCATCACTCTGTGGAGGAGCTGACGAAGGGAGTTCCCCTTGAGAAACTCTCTGCCCGGCAGGTGTTGTTCTCGGCGGCAGAGATCCTTAACCACGAGAAGGTCGCTAAGTGTGCCATGCAGGCCACTTCGTGGCTGGACTTCTGGCTAGGATCTCTGGGCATCCTATTGCGATCGGAGGACTTGTCCAAGGAGACTAATAGGAAGGCCCTAGAGACCTTCTTGCTCTCGGGCACCCGCTCCATCGAGTTTTTGGCGCACCAGGTTACCACCCTGTGGGCCAACTCGGTGTTGAAGCGTCGCGATGCTGTGTCCGAGAGATTCCATCCGAAGGTCCCCGCCGTAGATGTGTGTAGGCTCCGACATGCTTCCCTTCTGGGGGAGAGCCTGGTTGAGCCTCAAAACATGGAGCGAACGGCTGAGAGGTGGAGGAAATCCAGCACGGACTCCCTCCTCCACAGGGCCCTTACAACTCGGCCCTATAAGCCTCCAGCCCCGCCACAACAGCAGCAACAGCCTCGTAAGGCTCCCAAACAGGCACCGGCAACTAAGAGAGTGGTGTCTAAGCCCCAGCCCTTTCCAGCCAAGGTCAAGAGGGGCGGTAAGTCCTCCAGGGGAGGCAAGACTCCTAGGGGTGGCGGCCGTGGCCGCAAGCCCTAGGGGTGGTAGTTCCCCTGCATGTCCACCTGTGGGGGGATGCCTTCAGCGTTGCGTCCGCAGGTGGCAGCAACACGGGGCCGATGCTTGGACGGTCTCAGTGATTGGCCAAGGTTATCGCGTCCCGTTCACGACATCTCAACCTCCCCTGACAGCGAATCCAGTGTCGTTGAGCTCCTATGCCACGGGATCGGCAAAGGGGCTGGCCCTTCAGGCCAAAGTCGGGACCATGCTCGAGAAGGGTGCTCTCCAGGAGGTCGTGGACGGCTCCCCAGGCTTCTTCAGTCGACTCTTTCTTGTAAAGAAGGCTACTGGAGGCTGGAGACCCGTCATCGATCTCTCAGCTCTGAAGAGGTTTGTCAAACAAACCCGGTTCAGCATGGAGACAGCAGACACGGTTAGACTTGCGGTGAGACCACAAGACTTCATGTGTACACAGGATCTAAAGGACGCGTACTTCCAGATCCCAATCCATCCGTCTTCCAGGAAGTACCTGAGATTCTGCCTAGACAACAAGATCTACCAGTTCAAGGTGCTGTGTTTCGGTCTCTCCACAGCTCCTCAGGTGTTCACCAGAGTGTTCACCCGAGTGTTCACCCTGATTTCATCTTGGGCGCACAGGAACGGCATTCGTCTCCTTCATTACTTGGACGATTGGCTGATCCTAGCAGACTCGCAGTCGACCCTTCTTCGGCACCGAGACAGGCTTCTGGATCTTTGCCAGGATCTGGGGATCGTGGTAAACCTCGAGAAGTCCTCTCTGCAGCCGTCCCAACGACTGGTTTATCTAGGCATGCTAATAGACACCAATCTCCACAAAGCCTTTCCATCAGACGACCGGATAGCAAGGCTGAGGAGGGTGGCGGAACCTTTCCTCAGGCGAAAAGAACTCCCCGCCCAATCGTGGTTGCGTCTCTTAGGCCACCTATCCTCCCTGGCCTGTCTGGTTCCAAACGGCCGCCTCAGGATGAGATCCCTTCAATGGCGGCTCAAGTCCTGGTGGAATCAAGGATTCGATTCCCCGGACATTCTGATCCCAATGGGATCCCTGGAACAGACGGACTTGCGGTGGTGGCTGGCCGACGAGAACCTGCGGAAGGGAGTGAGTCTTCTCGTCCTCCCCCCGGAATTGACTCTGTTTTCGGACACGTCAAAAGAAGGGTGGGGGGCGCACGTTCTGAACCACAGGATCTCAGGCCTTTGGTCAGAATCAGAAAAGTGCCTACACATCAACCTGCTAGAATTGAAGGCCGTCTTTCTGGCTCTTCAGCAGTTCCAACGGTCCCTGGCGGGTCACTCCGTGGTGGTGATGAGCGACAACACCACGGTAGTGGCTTATATCAACAAGCAGGGAGGCACTTTTTCGCAACAGCTATCCCATCTTGCAATAGAGACTCTGAGGTGGACCGAAACCCACTCGATAACACTATCAGCTCGCTTCATTCCTGGCAAGAGGAATGTGCTCGCCGACAGTCTGAGCAGGGCTTCGCAGATAGTGAGTACCGAGTGGTCTTTGGATCCTCAGATAGCCAACAAAGTCCTGACTTTGTGGGGTTCCCCGACTGTGGACTTGTTCGCAACAGCCTTGAACTTCAAGCAGCCCCTGTACTGCTCACCAGTCCCGGACCCCAAGGCACTCTGGCAAGATGCTTTCCAGCAACGGTGGGACAACATCGACGTGTACGCCTTCCCACCATTCTGTCTGATGAGAAGGGTGCTCAACAGGACCAGACTATCGGTCAACTGTTCCATGATTCTAGTAGCTCCGCTATGGCATCACGGGGAATGGTTTCCGGACCTTCTGCAACTCCTGACGGAACTCCCAAGGGAGCTTCCTCCACGACACGAGCTTCTCAGACAACCCCACTCCGGCGTCCCTCACAGGGCCGTAGCCTCGCTTCGGCTTCACGCCTGGAGACTATCCAGCGTCTCCTCGTGGAGAGAGGCTTTTCGCAACAGGTTGCAGAGAGAATGTCTTGGCACCTACGAAGGTCCTCTGAGGGAGTCTACCAAGCAAAGTGGAGAGTCTTTTGTGGTTGGTGTTGTGGAAGGGGTATCTCCACTCGATGCCACTATTCCAGCAATAGCGGACTTCCTCGTGTATCTGCGAGAAGAAATGTGCCTTTCTGTCTCGGCAGTGAAAGGCTATCGCTCAGCCTTAAGCTTGGCCTTCAGATTGAAGGGCGTGGATATTTCTTCATTGCTAGAACTCTCTTTACTCATACGTAGCTATGAGCTTACCTGCCCCCAGTCGGAAGTGAGACCCCCTCCTTGGAACGTGGTTCGAGTCCTCAGTTCTCTTAAAAGACCTCCCTTCGAGCCATTACGCCAGGCCTCCGATCGCCACCTGTCTTGGAAGACGGCTTTCCTACTCGCCTTGGCCTCGGCCAAGCGAGTTAGTGAACTTCATGGTCTCTCGTACGACATCGCCCATTCAAGGGGATGGGGGGAGGTAACGTTCAGGTTCGTCCCTGAGTTTGTGGCCAAGACTCAGAATCCTGGAGTGCCGGATCCTCGGTTCGACTCTTTCAGGATCGCGAGTCTCCGTTCTGTAACAAACGACCCAGACCAGCTGCTACTATGTCCAGTGAGGTGTCTTGAGGCACTACTTGAAGAGAACGGCTGCAGTCCGTCCTCATGTGCGAGCTTTGTTTGTGAGCACAGGCAGGACAAAGAGGAGGGTCACCAGGAACACCATCTCAGCTTGGATTCGAAGGGTTATCTACCATGCCCTGAATCCTGACCCTCCTCCGTCACGTCGCCCTCGGGCCCACAATGTCAGGGGTATTGCTACATCCCTGGCCTTCAAGAGAAACTTCTCTGTGACGCAGGTACTTCAAGCTGGGGTCTGGAAGCGTCAAACGACCTTCACAGCCCACTACCTGCAAAACGTGACCCACAGGAGCCTCGATACGTTTTCTATCAGCCCTGTGGTGGCTGCACAACAGCTGGTCTAACCTCAGGCTCCTTTTTGGACAAGTAGCAGTAGGTTGAGGGCGTTGTTACCCGGTCTTAGTCTGCGTGAATGAAAGAGTATGTCTGACCCTTACTTCTTTCTTCATTCTCCCCTCTCTTGGGGAAGCAGCATCCTGGTCCTCGCATAGCTGACCTCGACCTCTGCAGGTAACCCATGCTTCTTTGTGCTCCTAGTATTAAGCTTAATACTGTTGCGTCTCCCATACCCTGACGAGGTGGTATGGGGAACGTCCTATCCTAGAATTCCTATCTGAAGGTCTCAAGGTCAACTTCATAGGACGAGTCACACTCTCCTCCTCACACTGCTTATGTAGGCCACTCGTTCCTAGCGATGCCAGGAACTTGTGAGGTACAGGGGCTCCCTCTCTCTAGTGCTGCTCACTGAGGAATCGAGCCCCCGGGCAAGCCGAAGTCAGTAAGGCTGGGGACTTTCCACCCTTCCTAAGGGGTAAGTCACCCTTTGTAAATAGCGTGGTTTGTATTTCGGTTACGGAACAAATGACAAATTTGAAGATAATTTGTATTTTTCCTAACCATACAAACCTTAGCTATTTACACATATGTGCCCGCCATCCCTGACCCCCAAGTCAAGTCCTACCTCTAAGTGAAGTGAAGCAAGTCACCGGTGTGTGGAGGGGGGAGGGGTAGCAAGCTACCCTTCCCCACCCCCCGCTAACTAGCGCGGGGATAATTAACCCTCGTTAAAACTATTGGCTCGTCATTTCAGCTGCGCTAAAAGTAAACCCTTTGTAAATAGCTAAGGTTTGTATGGTTAGGAAAAATACAAATTATCTTCGAATTTGTCATATTTGGGGTCTTCAGATATTGCGGTATTTTCGAAATTTCTGGAAAATCCGCGATATGTATATATATATATGGGTTATGAAAAAACCCGCGAAGTGGTGAATCCGCGATGGTCGAACCGTGAAGTAGCGAGGGCTCACTGTATCTCTGAATTTGTCATTTTAAACATAGGACTTACCCGGTAGTTATATATATATAGCTTACGTCCCTGACGTCACGGTAGAAAATTCAAAACTCACGCCAATCGCCGATTGGATAGCCAGGTGTACCACCCCTGCGCCCTAGCGAGGTACCTGGGAACCATTCCAGGAAACCTCATATATTCCCTGACATCGCTAGCGGCGACACGTGGATATTCTGGTCGTCAATTTTTATCTTATTTTGGTGAAGTACAAAACTTTGGTTGTTGACTCCCGCTTGTTTTTTATCTCACTTTTGGATATTCTTTAATTTGATTGGATTTAGACAATTTTTGACCCATGCTTGTCTGATTTCTCTTTAAATTTTTCAAAATGCTCCCCCCCCATAACTTTTAGTTTATGTGTGAGTAGTGGGTGTAAGACCCGAATGGCAAAAGCTTCTCTTGATCCTCATTCTCTATTTGTTGCTTGCTTGCAGAGGTAAAGAATGTGATTTGGGGGATCACTGTGATGAGTGTGTTCTATTATCAGAGCATGAATGGATTGAGTTTGACAGGTATAGACGTAAACTCAAAAGGGATAGATTGAGACGAAGTTCTTCCCGTTCTTCTAAAGACTTTTCCTCTTCCCATGTCACTAATCCTATTCCTTCCCTTGTAGTGGTAGATCCTGATCCCGCTACTGTAACTGCTAATGAACCGACGCTCAAGGTATGTTGGTTGCGATTCAAGCGCTGGGCGCTGAAGTGGAATCACTTGCGGCAGACAGAACCCAGCTGATGTCCGACGTCAAGCAGTTGAAGGGTTAAAGTGCGAAAAGTGCAGTGGAGGGTGCACCTGCTCACGTCTGTCGTCCTCCTAGTCCTAGACCTCTTCCAAGCTCCCCAACTCCTGGGAGAAGGAATGTCGAACAGCGAAGGGAGACGAGAGGCTTTAAAACACGAGCAGACGTCCCCTCGAACGTACCTGTGGGCGCTTCCCAGGACGTTCACCCTCACCAATGGAAAGGTGAGGTTAAGTGTTTCTCGTCGTCTTCGGATGACGCCTTGTCTAAAAGAGGTTGGAAGCTTGCTTCCAGACCTCTTAAGAGAACCTTTTATAAGGCCAACCAATGTCCTGCTAGTTCGCGGCCTGGACGTAGCCATTGGGATACACCAGAGTCGTTTGAAAGTTCTCCGACTAAATGTCCTTATAAGACGTCGGACGCTACCAAGGATCCTATTATGCAGTCAGGACCAGGCTTAACCTCAATCCAGGTGCCCACTTAGCCTTCAGACTGATTTTCACCTTCCAGGCGCTCTGTACCCCTGAGCGTTAAGGAGAACGTTGTGGTGTCATCACTGATATCACAATGTTCAGATCCTAATTTTGTCATGCTACAAGAGATGCAAAGCAGGCTCTCGTCGTTCATGCAAAACTAGCACCATAGCGACAAACCTCAAGCTGACACACGTGACAGTTATTGTCAGGATCGAGACAGCGAGCAGGCTGCTCAGCACGTTTTGAAACGTCCTATAGGACATGTTCCCGAACGTAGCTTTAAGTGCTCGGCGGTTCATTATGTCGAACGTCCTCATAGTCGAGGCTCTAAGCTTCCTGCTAGCTTCCTTGAACGTCCTTTAGGACGTGATCCTGAACGATCACCCAAGTCCGCAGTTGACAGCCCTAATGTCGAACGCGCTTTACTATGAGGCACAGAACGCCCTTACAAGCGCAAGGAGATCCTTCTGTCAGATTGTGTGCTCGAACGTCCTTCAAAGAGAGACGTCGAACTTCCTGTCAAGCAGGTTGTCGAACGTCCTGAGAAACAGGCTATCGAATGTCCTGAGAAACAGGCTGCCTTTCATCCTACAAAACAGGCTGTCAAACGTCCTTCGAAACAGGCTTCCGAACATCCTGCGAAACAGGCTGCCGATCGTCCTACGAAACAGGCTGCCGAACGTCCTGCGAAACAGGCTGCCGAACTTCCTGCGAAACAGGCTGTCGAACGTCCTAGATTTCAGGACGCCTTCCACTCTTCAAGTTACCTTAGTGAACGTCCTCCAGGACGTGTTTCCGAGCGGCAAACTGCCGAATAGGTCGTTGAGCGGCAAGCAGTTTGCAGCGCTGAACGCTTGTCAGGAAGCGACAGCAAGCGCCTTTCAGGATACGATCCTGAACGCCCTACCTCTTACCATATTTCAGACGCTTCAGAAGTTAGTCTTGATTATGATGATGAGGCTCACTCTTTCCAAGATGACACTAACGCAGTTCAAGTTCAGGAACTCATTGGTTCCGATCGCGTTTGGCTGAGCCGCAAGTATCACGCCCGCTTCATATTATTCGTAATGATCTTGTTTCTGTTGCTGTCGGAACTCAGGATATTCTCGAGAAGGAGACTGCCCTCAACACTGTTACTCCCGATGGAACTTTACTAGAGAAGGACATCGAAGGTCAGCTTTCTCCTGTGGAGTTTGAGGAAGTGTCAGAAGACGAGGACTCTCTTTCTTTTCATCATTCTGCAGACTTGAAAAATCTTATGAAAGTTTTTACTGAGGAATTCTCAGACTTCTTTGTGCCAGTGGCTCCCCGTTCGCCACCGTCCGAGTTTACTCTTGGGAAGGCTTCTAAGAAGGCTCGCTTTACCAAGATGGTTTCACACGATCAAGAGGACTCTAAAACTGATGGGTGACTGGATGCAGTCTAAGAAAGCCTTAGGGAAAGCAGCTTTCTCTTTTCCTCCAGCTAGACTAGCCTCCAGGTCTAGTATCTGTTACGAGACAGGAGAAGTTCTCGGCCTAGGGATACCTGCCTCTGCCCAGGGAGATTTCTCAAGCCTCGTAGACGCTCCTCGTCAGTCGGCCATGAGGAAGACCAAGATATTCTGGTCTACATCGGAGATGGACCACCTGCTTGATGGTATATTTAGAGCCTTCGAAGTTTTTAACTTCTTGGACTGGACTCTTGGAGCATTGGGTAAAAAAGTCTCTACTTTTAAAGAGGGGGATACCTCTGCCTTAGTCCATTTAATGTCCTGTATGGATAAAGCTTTGCGGGATAGATCCAACGAATTAGCATCGCTCTTTTCTGCAGGCATTCAAAAGAAAAGGGATCAGTTATGCTCGTTTCTTTCTCTGGGGGTTACTCCCTTCCAGAAATCTGAGCTGTTGTATGCGCCTCCTTCTCCCTTGTTCGCACAAGAACTAATTAAGGAGATATCGTCGGCCTTGGCTCAAAAGGCTACTCAAGATCTGGTCTCTAAGACAGCCAGAAAAGCTCTATCACCCCCATTTACCAGTCGCAAACCTAAGGAAGAAACTTCTTTTCCCAAGTTTTCCCAAGATTTCCCAGCCCTTTCGAGGGAGATCTTCCAGCAGGGGTAGCTCCAGGCCTTACCCTAGAAGGAATAAGAGGAGAGGCTTCAGAGCAGGGCGAAGCAGAGTCTGAATGCTTTTGCCTTCAGGCAGTAGGAGCCAGACTACTCAACTTCTGGCAAGCGTTGGAGAAGAGAGGAGCAGATCAATGATCTATACAGATCTTGAAGGAGGGTTACAAGATCCCCTTTCTAGGGAATCCTCCTTTGGTCTTAGCTCGTGTGGATCTCTCTCCCAGATACAGAGAGGATGCAAAGAGACAAGCTCTGACTATCCAAGTGTCTCTCATGTTGGAAAAGGGGGCTATAGAAAAAGTACAGGATATATGTTCTCCAGGCTTTTACAACCGCCTGTTCCTGGTACCCAAGAACTCAGGGGGGATGGTGTCTAGTCCTGGACGTGAGTGTGCTGAACAAGTTCATCCAGAAGACAAAGTTCTCAATGGAGACTTCGAAATCAGTTCTTGCTGCAGTAAGGAAAGGCGACTGGATGGTCTCGTTAGACCTCCAAGACGCCTACTTTCACATCCCAATACATCCGAGCTTCAGGCCTTACCTAAGATTCGTCTTCAATAGAGAAGTTTTCCAATTTTGAGCTCTATGTTTCGGCCTCAGCACAGCCCCACAGGTCTTTACGAAGCTCATGCTAAATGTATCAAAAATCTTCCACTCAAGGGGCATCAGAGCCTCCCTGTATCTCGACAACTGGCTTCTCAGAGCTCACTCATACGATCACTGCCTGAAGGATCTTCAGACAACATTGAACCTTACAAAAGAACTGGGTCTCCTTGTCAACAAGGAAAAGTCTCTCTTGATTCCATCTCAAGAGATTCTCTCTTTGGGAATGACGATTCGGAGTCAGATTTTTTGGGCTTTTCCATCTCCTTCAAGGATGGAGCAAGCCAGGTTGAAACTCCAAGCTTTTCTAAGCAAGAACATGGTTCAGCAAGGAAGTGGATGAGTCTAGTAGGATCCCTCTCCTCCTTAGAACAATTTGTTCCCCTAGGAAGACTGAACCTTCGACCTCTCCAGTTCTATCTCAACAGCCATTGGAACAAGGAGAAAGACCTAGAGACTATGACTATTCCAATTGCGAACTCCATCAAAGACTGCCTTCGGTGGTGGGACGAACCGAACAAGTTCCAGGAAGGTCTCGACCTAACGCAAAAGAACCCAGACCTTGTGTTATGCTCCGACGCCTCGGACTCAGGGTGGGGAGCAACCTTAAACAAGTTGGAAGTTTTGGGACTGTGGTCAGAGAACCAAAAAAATTTGCATATAAATCACAAGGAATTGTTGGCAGTTCTATTAGCCCTCAAAAGTTTCGAAGGATCAATCACCAACAAAGTGGTTCAAGTCAATGCCGACAAAACGACGACATTGGCTTACATTGCCAAGCAGGGGGGAACTCACTTGATATCTCTGTACGAGATGGCAAAGAATCTCCTTTTGTGGGCAAGGGAGAGGAACGTTATCCTAATAACAAGGTTCATCCAAGGGGAGAAAAACGTAATGGCAGACAGCCTCAGCAGAAGAGGTCAGATCCTACCGACAGAGTGGACGCTCCATCTTCAAGTTTGCAAGAGCCTGTGGCGGCATTGGGGTCGACCATGCCTAGATCTCTTCGCAACATCAAAGACAAAGAGGTTAGAGGCGTGTTGCTCTCCTGTACCGGATCTAGAAGCAGTCCACATAGACGCGTTTTTTTTTGGATTGGACCAACCTAGATCTGTACGCCTTTCCACCATGCAAGATCCTGTACAAAGTGGTACAGAAGTTTGTAACATCCAAAGGGACCAGAATGACCCTAGTGGCCCCCTTTTGGGCGTCAAGAGAATGGTTCACAGAGGTACTGGAATGGATGGTAGACACTCCAAGAAGCCTTCCATTAAGAGTAGATCTACTCAAACAACCCCACTTGGAAAGATTCCATCAAAATCTCCACGTTCTTCAGCTGACTGCCTTCAGACTATCAAAAGACTTACTAGATCTAGAGGCTTTTCGAAGGAGGCAGCTCAACCCATTGCAAGAGCAAGAAGAACCTCAACTATCAAAGTTTATCAATCCAAGTGGGAGGTTTTTAGAGAGTGGTGTAGAGTCAACTCTCTTTCCTCATCCAGTACCTTTTTAGCCCAAATTGCGGACTTCCTGCTCCACCTTCGAAGGAAGTGCAACTTCTCCTCCTCAACTATTAAAGGATATAGGAGCATGTTAGCGACTGTGTTCAGGCATAGAAACCTAGACCTTTCTAACAATAAGGATCTACAAGAACTTCTTAAGTCTTTTGAGACTACAAAGCAACGAAACCAAGATTCACCACCCTGGAATCTGGATATTGTATTGAAGTTTCTTATGAGTGACAGGTTTAAGCCTTTGGGTTCAGCTTCTATGAAGGACCTTACTATGAAAACTTTATTTTTGGTTAGTCTCGCAACAGCCAAAAGAGGGAGTGAAATACATGCGTTTAGCAAGAACGTTGGTTTTCGTGATGGTAAGGCTGTCTGTGCCTTACAATTAGGCTTTCTTGGCAAAAATTAACGCCCTTCTCAACCTTGGCCCAAAGCGTTTGAGATTCCGAATCTTTCGGATTTAGTTGGCGAGGATTTGGAAAGAGTCTTATGCCCAGTAAGAGCTCTGAGATGCTACTTGGATAGAACAAAAGATTTACGAGGCAATTCTGAAGCTCTATGGTGCTCGGTGAAAAAGCCCGCGTTACAGATGTCAAAAAATGCCTTGTCATTTTTTATCCGGCTCTTGATTGTAATGAAGCAGACCTTGGTCTTTTAAAGGTCAAGACTCATGAAGTCAGAGCAGTAGCAACGTCAGCAGCATTCAGATAAAATAGATCATTGCATAGCATAATGGACACAACCTTTTGGAGGAGCAAATCTGTGTTTGCTTCATATTATTTGAAAAGTGTTCAGACTCGTTACGAGGACTGCTACACTCTGGGTCCATTCGTAGCAGCGAGTGCAGTAGTGGGTGAAGGATCCACCACTACGTTCCCATAATCCCAATAACCTTTTGTTCTCTTGGTACTTTTATTGGTTTTTATGGTTGTTTGTGGAGATTGTGTCAGTCTTCCACAATCATTGATTTTAGTCAGGTGGTCAATTTTGTTCTTTGAAGAGCACCCTGAACTGGTTATTGAAGGAGGTTCTGTCATAATGAGGTATATACACCGGTTTGACAGTCCCTACGAGATCTTCAGCCCCCGGGGAGGACCGCTGCATCTCATAAGGCTAGCAGACATAATGAGGCAGAGAATCAATGAAGTCAGCTTCCTTATCAGGTACGAACCCTTAAGTTTGTTTTAATTAACTCTTAAGCAGAATTCCAGATATACTAGCTGTCTCTAACCCTCCACCAAAGGTGTTAATCAGCTATATATATAAAACTACTGGGTAAGTCTTATGTTTGAAAATGGTATTTTCATTATAGAATAAATTTTTGAACATACTTACCCTGTAGTTATGTATAATTTAAGTCCCACCCTCCTCCCCTCTAAGAGACTAGAGTCATGGAATATATGAGGGTTCCTGGAATGGTTCCCAGGTACCTCGCTAGGGCGCAGGGGTGGTACAGATGGCTATCCAATCGGCGATTGGCGCGAGTTTTGAATTTTCTGCCGTGACATCAGGGACATAAGCTATATATATAACTACCGGGTAAGTATGTTCAAAAATTTATTTTATAATGAAAATACCATTTTATAGAACTGGCTTTTTCTTTAACTTTTGCATATGTACATCGGTCTTATTTGAGGACTGCTGATATGTGGGTTTGCCCTGACATCAAAGGTCGCTCTTGCAGGACCTTTGTTGGCTCGGCTGATAGATTCTCACTTGCCCTGGGAGCAGACAACACTCCTGCACTCAGGCATCTCCCTGCAGTGTCAGGACTGGCCATCCTCCCAATGGGAACGATACAGTAGGCGACGGAAGAATAAGTCTAAAAGGGATTCTCGGGGTTGTCCTCGAGGTCGAAGTAATCCTGACTTCTTACCTCAGTATTTTGTCTGCTACTCTTTGACTCAGGAGGACAAATGAGTAAGAGTGATGACCTTTTGATCTTTGGATAATCCTCAGGTGTAAAGGGCTGTAGTGGACCCTAGGATTGTACCCTTCCAGACTGAGTCTGTACTGTAACCGATGACCCAGATCAATTGTTACTATCTCCTGTGAGATCTCTGAGGAGTTATCTTAAACAAACTGCAGGAGCTTGCCCACATGTTAACAAGCTTTTAGTGAGCACGGGCATTGTCAAGAGGAGAGTCACCAAAATTGACAATCCCTTCTTAGATTTGCCAGGTCGTAGATTGGGCCTTGAATCCAGACTCGCCTCCACAAGGCCATAGACCCAGAGCTCATGATGTTAGGGGTGTAAGTATTTTCCTAGCATTTGAAAAGAACTATTCTGTGGCACAGTTACTGTATTTCAAATGGGTGTTTGGAAGCATCAGACGACCTTCACAGCCCACTATCTGCAAGACATAACCCACAGAAACCTTTAAACCAACATACTGTAAGTCCCGTAGTTTCTACACAAAATGTGGTTTTCAATATTAAACTTACCCGATAATCATGTAGCTGTCAACTCCGTTGCCCGACAGAATTCTATGGAGGGATACGCCAGCTATCACAATACTAGAAGGGGGTGTACTTACCAGCGCCACCTGTGGCCAGGTACTCAAGTACTTCTTGTTGACACCTCCTCAATTATTCCTCTGTCGTGCTTCCGGCAAGACGTTCTGGGATACGCTTATGATCTTCGAGTTTTTCACTGCTAATTGGTGAAGTATTCTCTCAGATTTCGGCTGTCGCTTTACTGGAAACCTTCTTATATTAGCTAGATAGCTTTTATATAGTCCTGATTAACGGTTAACGATCTTTTGCTTGATTTTGGAACCCCCTTTTGGCTAACTCTTTGGATTCAAGATGTCTGACATTTCGCAAGCCCCCTCCCATAGACGATGTAGGTCTTGCAATAGGCGTATTCCGAAGGCCTCGGTAGATCCTCACACCGCTTGTTCTGACTGTAGGGACAGGCCCTGTCAGTTAGAAAATCGATGTGAGGAATGCGCCGGACTTTCGGAACTGGAATTTGTCCGTCTTTTGAAATATTCATCTAAGTTAGAGAGAGGTAGAGTTAGGAGGAGTTCTTCTCACTCTTCACTTTTTTCCTCACCTCATGATCCCCTACCTTTTCCTACCCCTGTAGTGGCTACCCCCGAACCTACTGTTTGCCCTCCGCCTGATATGTCTGTTGTTTTGCGTGCTATTCAGGCCTTAGGCGATAAAGTAGAGTCAGTGGTAAGTGATCATAAGTCTCTGATGGCCGAAGTCAAGGAACTTAAGGTCAAGAGTGCAGTGGGTGGAATTAGTGCCAGTGCTGTGACGAGTGCTAGTGTCAGTGCAGTGCCAAGTGCTAGTGTCAGTGCCAGTGTGGTGCGTGAGGATACTTCTGTGCGAGCCAGTCGTCCTCCCAGTCCGGGACCTCTTGCAAGCTCCCAAGCCCAGGGGAGAAGCAATGTCGAAGGGCATAAGGGTTCGGCAGGCCTTGTTAGGCGCACAGAAGTATCCTCGGTGGTTGCGGGCGTGTCTTCCAAAGACCGTCACTCCCACCTGCAGACGATTGAGCCCGTCTTTTTCTCGTCCGCTGATCAACTGTCAGGGAAGAAACGTTGGTCTCAGGTCTCGAGACCGCTTAAACGCAGAGTCCAGTCCGCGAGTGCTCAGCCAGGTTGCAGTCATTGGCTCAGCTCTGACTCGCCGCAGTCATCGGTCGACTGCACTCCGCCCAAGAGGAGTAAGGTTCTGCCACAACAGAGCTCGACTGTTAAGGCTTTACCTCAGCCTACTGTAGTTTCTGCTGATCCTAAGTGGACTCTACTTCAGTCCATGCAAGCTCAGCTTTCGGACTTGATGCGTGAGTGTCGGGCTGAGAGTGTTGCGCCTCCGCCTCCGCCTACACTCCCTCCGCCTGCTCTCGCTCCGCCTGCGCTCGCTCCGCCTGCGCTTGCTCCGCCTGATCGCAGTACCACCTGCCAGGCGTACGATGTTGAGCCACGTTCTGAGTTTGCTGTTCCCAGTGGTGTTCAGCCTCCGCCTTCTTTAAGGCAACCTTTGCTATGGGATCAGGAGGATTATACCTCTCTTCCTCCGCCTCCCCTTGCTGCTCCACCAGTGGTGCAACACTCGGTTGAGGTACAACAACCTCTCCCGTCCATGAGTCAGTCTCCTCAGCTCTCGCTGCAGCGAGCTCAACCCTCCACAAGGCAAGCACCACTACACCTTGGCCTTGCGCCTCAGGAGCCTCAGCTTGCGAGACTTTTACCTTGTTCTGCGCAGCCTCAACCTCATCACGCTCCGCTCACACCACAGGAACAGGAACTTGCTACTCCGCTTCCACCAACCGCTCAGCAAGCGCAACCCTTGGGTGCAACCACTCATGCTAGGAGTCAGCCTCCTCCACCCATGCGCCTTCCTTCTGCTTCGTCTTTTATTCAGCCTTTGCAGTCTGAGCCTCAGGTTCTCCCTCAACAGTTGCTTGAAGAGGAAACCACTAACATTGTTCCTACTCGTTCTGACTCTGCTGTTCAGCATTCTTGTCCGATCTCTTCGCTACACTCTGGTGATGAGGCGTCTGATGATGAGGAGGCACACCTGGATCCCTCGTCAGACGTGGATGAATCCAAGCCTTCTCCACAGTCTATTGACTTTCGTAAGGTCTTGGCTCTGCTTAGGGAGGTTTACCCAGACCACTTTGTCTCTGCTATTCCCCGCTCTCCGCCATCTGAGTTTTCGCTGGGCATACAACAAGCTAAGTCCACCTATACTAAGCTAGTCCTAGCAAGGTCCTCTAAGAGAGCGTTAAGGATCTTAGGGGAGTGGCTGCAGACTAAGCAACACCTTGGCAAAACTTCTTTCATATTCCCGCCGACTAAGCTCACTTCGAAAGCGAGTGTTTGGTATGCCACAGGAGAAGCACCAGGCTTGGGAGTACCTGCCTCTGCCCAGGCTGACTTCTCAAGTCTGGTAGACTCGCCTCGGAGAACTGCAATGAGGCGCTCTAAGGTTTGCTGGACCTTCTCAGACCTTGATCACTTACTGAAAGGAGTGTTTAGAGCATTTGAGATGTTCAACTTTCTAGACTGGTGCCTGGGGGCCCTCAGCAAGAAGACCTCTCCTGCGGACAAGGATTCTGCCATGCTATTAATGTCCTGCATGGATAAGGCCATTAGGGATGGATCTGGTGAGCTTGCGTCGATGTTTGTATCAGGGGTTTTGAAGAAAAGGGAACAGCTGTGTACCTTCCTTTCCTCCAGCATTACACCTTGCCAAAGGTCGCAACTCCTTTTTGCTCCGCTCTCGAAGTTCCTCTTCCCCGAAGAGCTGGTTAAGGACTTGTCTGCTGCCCTGATACAAAAGGACACACACGATCTTGTAGCCTCATCGGCTCGTAAGTCTAAGGTTGCTACCTCAGTCCCCAAGACTTATCGCTCTCCAGTGGCTGATACCCCTGCTACGAGGTTCATACCGCCCTTTCGTGGTAGAGCCCCCAGCCGAGGAAGCTCCCGTCCAGACTCTTACAGGAGCAAGTCTAGGAAAGGCTCCAGGACATCTAAAGGAAAAAACTGACTCTCCGCATCTCCAGACAGCAGTAGGAGCCAGACTCAATATCTTCTGGCGAGCCTGGGAGAAGAGAGGTGCAGACGCCCAGTCTGTCAGTTGGCTGAGGAACGGTTACAGGATTCCATTCTGCCTCAAACCACCTCTGACCACATCGCCCATCAACCTCTCTCCCAACTACAAAGAAGAGGACAAGAGGCTAGCATTGCACCAGGAGGTGTCGCTACTTGTGCAGAAGAAGGCAGTGGTTATAGTCCGGGACCATCAATCCCCGGGCTTCTACAACCGTCTCTTTCTTGTGGCCAAGAAGACAGGAGGTTGGAGACCGGTGCTGGACGTCAGCGCGCTCAACGCGTATGTCACCAAGCAGACGTTCACGATGGAGACGACGAAGTCGGTCTTAGCAGCGGTCAGGCAGGAGGACTGGATGGTCTCGTTGGACTTGAAAGATGCCTACTTTCACGTTCCTATTCATCCAGACTCCCAACCTTTCCTGAGATTCGTTTTTGGAAAGGTTGTCTACCAATTCCAAGCCCTGTGTTTTGGCCTAAACACAGCTCCTATGGTCTTTACTCATCTGATGAGGAATATAGCAAAATTCCTACACTTATCGGACATCAGAGCCTCCCTCTACTTAGACGACTGGCTGTTGAGAGCCTCCACGAGTCGTCGCTGTCTGGAGAATCTCAATTGGACTTTGGACTTAATCAGAGAACTGGGTCTATTAGTCAACATAGAAAAGTCTCAACTCATTCCCTCCCAATCCATTGTGTACCTGGGAATGGAGATTCGGAGTCAGGATTTTCGGGCTTTTCCATCGGCCCCCAGGATAAGCCAAGCCCTAGAGTGCATCATGAGCATGCTGAAGAGGAGCAGTTGCTCGGTGAGACAGTGGATGAGTCTCACAGGGACCCTTTCATCACTGGCCCTGTTCGTCGAGCTAGGGAGACTCCACCTCCGCCCTCTTCAATTCCATCTTGCAGCTCATTGGGACAAGGGTTCGACTCTCGAAGCAGTCTCTATCCCAATCACCCAAGAGATGAAGACCACTCTCCTGTGGTGGAAGCACAATCTCCTTCTCAGGGAGGGTCTATCGTTGGCTATTCAGACCCCCCATCTTCATCTCTTCTCAGATGCATCGGACTCGGGCTGGGGTGCGACCTTGAACGGACGGGAATGCTCGGGAACGTGGAACGAGGAACAGGGATTACTCCACATCAACTGCAAGGAGCTACTAGCAGTTCATTTAGCCCTGTTGAACTTCAAGTCCCTCCTGCTAGGCAAAGTGGTGGAGGTGAACTCAGACAATACCACAGCCTTGGCTTACATCTCCAAGCAAGGAGGGACCCATTCGAGGAGCCTATACGAGATCGCAAGGGACCTCCTCATTTGGTCAAGAGGTCTAAACCTCACTCTGGTCACGAGGTTCATCCAGGGCGATATGAACGTCTCAGCAGATCGCCTAAGCAGAAGGAATCAGGTCATTCCCACGGAATGGACCCTCCACAAGAGTGTGTGCAACAGACTTTGGACCTTGTGGGGTCAACCTACCATAGATCTGTTTGCCACCTCCATAACCAAGAGACTTCCGCTGTACTGTTCCCCTGTTCCAGACCCTGCAGCAGTTCATGTGGATGCCTTTCTACTGAACTGGTCCCATCTCGACCTGTACGCATTCCCACCGTTCAAGATAATAAACAAAGTTCTGCAGAAATTCATCTCGCACGAAGGGACACGGCTGACGCTGGTTGCTCCCCTTTGGCCTGCAAGAGAATGGTTCACAGAGGTACTTCAATGGCTAGTCGACTTCCCCAGGACTCTACCTCTAAGAGTGGACCTTCTACGTCAACCTCACGTAGACAGGTTGCACCCAAACCTCCACGCTCTTCGGCTGACTGCCTTCAGACTGTCGAAAGATTCGCTAGAGCTAGAGGCTTTTCGAAGGAGGCAGCCAGTGCGATTGCCAGAGCAAGAAGGGTTTCCACTCGTAGAGTCTACCAGTCTAAGTGGGAGGTCTTCCGAAGCTGGTGTAGAGCCAATTCAATATCCTCTACCAATACCTCTGTGACCCAAATAGCTGACTTCCTTCTACATCTTAGGAATGAGAGATCCCTTTCAGCCCCTACGATTAAAGGGTATAGGAGTATGTTGGCTTCAGTTCTCCGCCACAGAGGTTTGGACCTTTCTTCCAACAAGGACCTTCAAGACATTCTTAAGTCTTTTGAGACGTCTAAAGAGCGTCGTCTATCCACTCCAGGCTGGAACCTAGACGTAGTCTTAAGGTTCCTTATGTCACCTAGGTTCGAACCTCTCCAGTCAGCTTCCTTCAAGGACCTTACCCTCAAGACTCTTTTTCTCGTCTGCCTTGCAACAGCTAAGAGAGTCAGTGAGGTTCATGCCTTCAGCAAGAACATTGGTTTCACGACCGAATCTGCAACATGTTCTTTTCAGCTCGGATTCCTAGCAAAGAACGAACTTCCTTCACGTCCTTGGCCTAGATCGTTTGAAATACCTAGCCTCTCCAACATGGTAGGTAACGAACTAGAGAGAGTTCTTTGCCCTGTCAGAGCTCTCAAATATTATCTTAAGAGGTCTAAACCTATTCGAGGACAGTCAGAAGCCTTATGGTGTGCCATCAAGAAACCTTCGAGGCCCATGTCCAAGAATGGGGTTTCGTATTATATAAGGCTTCTGATTAGAGAAGCCCACTCTCACTTTAAGGAGGAAGACCTTGCATTGCTGAAGGTAAGGACCCACGAAGTAAGAGCCGTAGCTACTTCGATGGCCTTTAATAAAAACCGTTCTCTGCAGAGCATAATGGATGCAACCTATTGGAGGAGCAAGTCAGTGTTTGCATCATTTTATCTTAAAGATGTCCAGTCTCTTTACGAGAACTGCTACACCCTGGGACCATTCGTAGCAGCGAGTGCAGTAGTAGGTGAGGGCTCAGCCACTACATTCCCTTAATCCCATAACCTTTTTTAACCTTTCTCTTGAATGCTTTTATTGTTGTTTTTATGGTTGTTACGGTAGGCTAAGAAGCCTTCCGCATCCTTTTGATTTGGCGGGTGGTCTATTCATTCTTGAGAAGCGCCTGGGTTAAAGGTTTTGTAGAGGTCCTTTAGTAGGGGTTGCAACCCCATATACTTTGGCACCTTTGGGTTGATTCAGCCTCCAAGAGGAACGCTGCGCTCAGTAAGGAAGACGAACTTAAAAAAGAGGCAGAGTAACGGTTCAATTCGACTTCCTTACCAGGTACTTATTATTTCATTGTTATTTGAGATAACTGTTATATGAAATATGGGATACTTAGCTATCCTTTAATCTTGTACACTGGTTTTCACCCACCCCCCTGGGTGTGAATCAGCTACATGATTATCGGGTAAGTTTAATATTGAAAAATGTTATTTTTATTAGTAAAATAAATTTTTGAATATACTTACCCGATAATCATGATTTAATCGACCCTCCCTTCCTCCCCATAGAGAACCAGTGGACCGAGGAATAATTGAGGAGGTGTCAACAAGAAGTACTTGAGTACCTGGCCACAGGTGGCGCTGGTAAGTACACCCCCTTCTAGTATTGTGATAGCTGGCGTATCCCTCCATAGAATTCTGTCGGGCAACGGAGTTGACAGCTACATGATTATCGGGTAAGTATATTCAAAAATTTATTTTACTAATAAAAATAACATTTTAAGATACTTCACCTCCCTCGCAAGGCAAGTAGCAGTCGTTGAGTGTAGATATTGCCACAGATTTGCCTGAGATGAATGGTAGGGTGACTGCCATCATCATCTTTAATTTTCTCCCTCTCTTGGGGCGCAGCACCTGTGAAACTCCATCTGCTGGTAAGAACCATATCCCTTGTATAACCTGATATATAGAACATTTTTCAATTTTAGCTTAGCCGATGATTATAATAGCTGCAACTCTGTTGCTCGACAGAAAAACTCTACGTAAAAATTCGCCACCGATCGCTACACAGGTAGGGGGTGTACTCAACAGCGCCATCTGTCGTTCAGATACCCATTACTCATTGTAAACAAAGAACTCAATTTTCTCTCTGTCGGGCTACCGGCAAGACCTACTAATTCGCTGTTGCTAACTGGATTTGTTTTCACAATTATTTGGTGAAGTACACTATTCTAGTTTTGAGCTTTCGCTATGCAGGTGTTTTATCTTCATCTTAAAACTTGAACTCGTTTTGGATAGATTTAATTATGGTGACAAAGAGAGTATGGACTTTCTTTCACTTTTAAATGGCCGAGCCTTCCCTTAGACGGTAGTGTGTTTAGGCTTTTAGTAATTATCTTATCACGTTATAGATTTTCCTATATATATTTTATATCTCTCCGCCTTTATTAGGCCTCTTCGATTAACTTTCCATTTTTTATAAACATATAGAAATAAATTTTAATGCTTTGTTTATATAGAACTTTCCTGAGAATAGGCGGTCCTAACTTGGAAACCGAAGTTAATCAACGTTGAGCCCTTTATATCGTCTTTAGCTTTTAAAGAGCTAAGGATTTAAAACTTTTTAAATGTAATTTTTTATGAAAGAATTTCTTTGATAGTCTTCGTAGTTTTCAAAGATGAACTAACGTTTAGTTTTTTATGCTACGCAGTTGTTGACGTTCAGGACGTTCAACATGCGCTCTATCGTTACGATAGAGAGAGAGTGTATCACGGTTTCACTTTGCAGTAAGAGTGAATCGATTCTGACGTTTTGTTCATTCTTTCTTAGCTTAAATGTTTTAAATTCTAATTTTCAATATTTAACTTAGCCGGTGATTATAATAGCTGCAACTCTGTTGCTCGACAGAAAAACTCTACGGAAAAATTCGCCAGCGATCGCTACACAGGTAGGGGGTGTACTCAACAGCGCCATCTGTCGTTCAGATACCCAGTACTCATTGTAAACAAAGAACTCAATTTTCTCTCTGTCGGGCTACCGGCAAGACCTACTAATTCGCTGTTGCTAACTGGATTTGTTTTCACAACTATTTGGTGAAGTACACTATTCTAGTTTTGAGCTTTCGCTATGCAGGTGTTTTATCTTCATCTTAAAACTTGAACTCGTTTTGGATAGATTTAGTTATGGTGACAAAGAGAGTATGGACTTTCTTTCACTTTTAAATGGCCGACCCTTCCCTTAGACGGAAGTATGTTTAGGCTTTTAGTAATTATCTTATCACGTTATAGATTTTCCTATATATATTTTATATCTCTCCGCCTTTATTAGGCCTCTTCGATTAACTTTCCATTTTTTATAAACATATAAAAATAAATTTTAATGCTTTGTTTATATAGACCTTTCCTAAGAGTAGGCGGTCCTAACTTGGAAACCGAAGTTAATCAACGTTGAGCCCTTTATATCGTCTTTAGCTTTTAAAGAGCTAAGGATTTAAAACTTTTTAAATGTAATATTTTATGAAGGAATTTCTTTGATAGTCTTCGTACTGTTTTCAAAGATGAACTAACGTTTAGTTTTTTATGCTACGCAGTTGTTGACGTTCAGGACGTTCAACATGCGCTCTATCGTTACAATAGAGAGAGAGTGTATCACGGTTTCACTTTGCAGTAAGAGTAAATCGATTCTGACGTTTTGTTCATTCTTTCTTAGCTTAAATGTTTTAAATTCTAATTTTCAATATTTAACTTAGCCGGTGATTATAATAGCTGCAACTCTGTTGCTCGACAGAAAAACTCTACGGAAAATTTCGCCAGCGATCGCTACACAGGTAGGGGGTGTACTCAACAGCGCCATCTGTCGTTCAGATACCCAGTACTCATTGTAAACAAAGAACTCAATTTTCTCTCTGTCGGGCTACCGGCAAGACCTACTAATTCGCTGTTGCTAACTGGATTTGTTTTCACAACTATTTGGTGAAGTACACTATTCTAGTTTTGAGCTTTCGCTATGCAGGTGTTTTATCTTCATCTTAAAACTTGAACTCGTTTTGGATAGATTTAGTTATGGTGACAAAGAGAGTATGGACTTTCTTTCACTTTTAAATGGCCGACCCTTCCCTTAGACGGAAGTGTGTTTAGGCTTTTAGTAATTATCTTATCACGTTATAGATTTTCCTATATATATTTTATATCTCTCCGCCTTTATTAGGCCTCTTCGATCAACTTTCCATTTTTTATAAACATATAAAAATAAATTTTAATGCTTTGTTTATATAGACCTTTCCTGAGAGTAGGCGGTCCTAACTTGGAAACCGAAGTTAATCAACGTTGAGCCCTTTATATCGTCTTTAGCTTTTAAAGAGCTAAGGATTTAAAACTTTTTAAATGTAATATTTTATGAAAGAATTTCTTTGATAGTCTTCGTACTGTTTTCAAAGATGAACTAACGTTTAGTTTTTTATGCTACGCAGTTGTTGACGTTCAGGACGTTCAACATGCGCTCTATCGTTACGATAGAGAGAGAGTGTATCACGGTTTCACTTTGCAGTAAGAGTAAATCGATTCTGACGTTTTGTTCATTCTTTCTTAGCTTAAATGTTTTAAATTCTAATTTAAAGGAACTTTTTATTTGAAAAACCTTTCAGTTTTTTCCTTTAGTCAAATAACATGTTTTTTTTTGACGATATATAATTGGGCTCTTCTCTTAGGTGCGAAATCAAGAGAGAAAGAGAGAGAGAGATAGAGACGGAGGGAGAGAGAGGAGAGAAAACGTTCCGTTCAAGCGGGTAACGTTGTTCTCGTGTTACTCACGTCCCTAGTCGCTGTACGGGGAGGAAGGATAAAACGTTTTTAGGTTTTTATTCTCGTCCCCAGGCTATGTGCGGTGAGAGATTGAAAACGTAGTTATATGAACTAGTGTTTAGTCTCTTTCCCAGCCACTGATTTTTCTTTTTATCTTAAAATATGTTTTCTGTTTTTTGCTGGTTTTATGAGCTTGCATTATATGACTTATTTCGCAATTACTACCTTTTAATGAAGGGTAGAATTGCGTGTTTCAGGTAGAAATAAGTGCAAAACAGAAAATCGAAGTGATAAAGTGATATGCGCAAAGTGTTACAGTGTTGCGTCCGAGGCGCAAAGTGTTACAGTGTTGCGTCCGAGGGTTCGTCTGTTCGTGCCTGTCGTTCACCTAGTCCGGGACCTCTTACAAGCTCCCAAGCCCAGGGGAGAAGTAATGTCAAACGACTTATGGGTTCGAGAGGCCTTGACCAACGAACAGACGTTTTCCCTCTATGGTATCGGGTGTATCTTACCAAGATCTCCCCTACCATAAGACGAGAGAGACGTTGTTTCTCCTCGCCATCCGTAGGCTTTTCGCATAAGAAACCTGTCACAAGGTTTCGAAGCCCTTAAGCGAAAGTCAGTCCTTTCAGGACAGGTCCAGCGTCCTGGTTACAGCCATTAGGACAGCTCTGACCCTATGCAGTCATCGGATAACTGCTCGCCGCCTAACAAAAGCGTAACACAGACTCCGAGAGTCTTTTTTTGTAGGCAAAGTGTTGCGGTCACAGACGTTACCCTCGTCTATTACCACAACCATTTCCGTTGATCCTTAAGGGGTTGTATGGCAAAACATGCAGTATATGCTTGCCTCCCTTATGGAAGACTATTCTGCCGATTAGTTCGTTTAGTCTAGCCGTTTATCTCATCGATATCCTGGCTTTCAGCCAACCTAACGTTCCTTTGTGCTTACTGTTGACGTTGGCGTAGCTTAGTCACGTCAGTCAGGTTGTTTAGAACCACACTCGATGCGGTCTCGTGTGGTTTCTCTGCTGCATTTGGACGTTAGGCCACTGGCTGATGCTCCTGTTGATGTTCAAGACGTTCACTAACAATCGGAGTTGACTTGTTTTGACGCTGTGCGTCAACCTCCGCATTCTAGAGTTGTTTTGACTGCTCAGTCTAGGCAGTCAAAGCAGTCTCGAGTGGACGCTGTGCGTCCTCACGCACCTGTTGTGGTTGACAGTTCAGTTGTTGACAGTTCACAGACTGTCAAGCAGTTACATGACGTTGCGTTCTGGTCCGCTACTAATGCACCAGTGAGAGACTCAGCTTTTATTGGACAAGGTTCCTGTAGATGAGGAAGTTGCTGTTCTCCCTCCTACTGATATTCCCTTGAGGACTCTGTCAGATGGGGAGGAGCCTAAAGCTGCTTAGCCTCCTATGGACTTTAATTAAATCATGATGTTTTTTTTAAGGATCTTCGTCCGGATCTTTTTGTAACTGCTGCTCCTCGTTCGCCTAAACGTCAGAGCTTACACTAGGCCTAGCTACTTCGAAGCCGTTGTTTTTAAGCTAGTGCTCTCTCGCTCTCCTAGAGAGCGTTACGTTGGCTAGGCGACTGGTTTTTCACCAGGAGGAGTTTGGGGGATACAGCCTTTGCTTTCCCTTCTTTTAAACTGGTTTATAGAGCGAGAGTCTGATATGACACGAGAGAAGTTCTCGGCTTGGGAGTTCATGCCTCTGCCCAGATAGACTTCTCAATTCTGGTAGACTCTCCCTGGCGCCTAGCCAGGAGACGCTCCAAGTTGTTTACAGGTCAACTTCACAGCTGTTGTCGAGCCTTTGAAGTTTTGCTGTACTATTATGTCACGCATAACAAGGCTTTCAGGGATGGTAAACGGTTCCGCCTCAGTCGCTAACCCCGTCTGTTGCCACACCTGCTCCCGTAGACCCTAAATGGGCTTTGCTGCAAGACATGCAGTCCAAGCTTGCGTCCTTGATAGAGGACTTAAATGCGGAGAAGAACCTTCTGGCCAACAACCTTCCAACCGGTCGGTTGTGCGCCCTATTGACGCTGAGGTAACCTACTCGCGTCTGCCAGTTGAGGTGGTTCCTCCACCGATGCGACCCAGTGTGGGTTGCCAGCCGCACGTTGACATTAAGCGACGCTCGGAGGTGGTTGTTGACGTTCAGGACGTTCAACAACCAGCAGAGGTGACTTGTTTTGACGCAGTGCGTCAACCTCAGCAACCCGGTAGGGTGTTGACTGCACAACCCAGACGGTCTAGACAGTCTCGGGTTGACGCTGTGCTTCCTCGCGCACCCATGGTTGTTGACAGTTCACAGACTGTGCAGCAGTTCCATGATATTGCGTCCAGCTCCGTCACACATCCACCAGTGCGACCGGATTCAGTGAGCCAGACGTTGCCCACTCCGTTGCAGTTTCCTCATCAGTTTCGGATGAGGAACCCTCTGATGAGGACGTTGCTGAACAACAAGACGATCAGCTCCCAGCCCTGCTATCCATCCAGAAGATGCTGAAGAAGGAACGCTGCTCAGTCAGGCTGTGGATGAGTCTGGTAGGGACACTGTCATCCGTGGATCAATTTGTGTCACTAGGAAGACTACACCTCCGTCCTCTTCAATACCATCTAGCTTTTCACTGGAAAAAGGACAAGACGCTAGAAGCGGTCTCGATCCCGGTTTCCGAAAAGATAAAGTCTTGTCTGACTTGGTGAAAGGACAATACCAACCTAAGAGAGGGTCTTCCCCTGGCTGTTCAGACTCTCAACCACGTTCTCTTCTCGGACGCATCGGACGTAGGCTGGGGTGCGACATTAGACGGTCGGGAATGCTCGGGGATATGGAACTCGAATCAAAGGACAATGCATTTCAACTGCAAGGAGCTACTGGCAGTACGTCTGGCCTGGAAAAGCTTCAGGTCTCTCCTTCAAGGCAAAGTGGTGGAGGTGAACTCGGACAACACCACGGCTTTGGCGTACATCTCCAAGCAAGGAGGGACCTACTCTCTGACGTTGTACGAGATCGCAAGGGACCTCCTCACCTGGTCAAAAGGTCTAAACATATCACTAGTAACGAGGTTCATCCAAGGCAACTTGAATGTCATGGCAGATTGTCTCAGTCGGAAGGGACAAATAATTCCAACAGAATGGACCCTCCACAAGGATGTATGCAAGAGACTTTGGGCCACCTCGGGCCAGCCAACCATAGATCTCTTCGCAACCTCGATGACCAAGAGGCTCCCAATATTTTGCTCACCAATCCCGGACCCAGCAGCAGTTCATATAGATGCCTTTCTACTAGATTGGTCACATCTAGATCTATATGCATTCCCTCCGTTCAAGATTGTCAACAAGGTACTGCAGAAGTTCGCCTCTCACGAAGGGACAAGGTTGACGCTAGTTGCTCCCCTCTGGCCCGCGAGAGAATGGCTCACCGAGGTACTTCGATGGCTAGTAGACGTTCCCAGAACACTTTCCCTAAGGGTGGACCTTCCACGTCAGCCACACGTAAAGAAGGTACACCAAGGCCTCCACGCTCTTCGTCTGACTGCCTTCAGACTATCGAAAGACTCTCGAGAGCTAGAGGCTTTTCGAAGGAGGCAGCCAGAGCGATTGCTAGAGCAAGGAGAACATCCACCCTTACAGTCTACCAATCAATCGAAGTGGGAAATCTTCCGAAACTGGTGCAAGTCAGTATCCGTATCCTCGACCAGTACCTCTGTAACTCAAATAGCTGACTTCCTCTTATATCTGAGGAAAGAACGATCTCTTTCAGCTCCCACTATCAAGGGTTACAGAAGCATGTTGGCATCAGTCTTCCGTCACAGAGGCTTAGATCTTTCCAACAATAAAGATCTACAGGACTTCCTTAAGTCTTTTGAGACCACGAAGGAGCGTCGTTTGGTTACACCTGGTTGGAATTTAGACGTGGTACTAAGATTCCTTATGTCAGACAGGTTCGAGCCGCTACAATCAGCCTCCCTGAAAGATCTCACCTTAAAGACTCTTTTCCTGGTATGCTTAGCCACAGCTAAAAGAGTCAGTGAGATTCATGCCTTCAGCAAGAACATCGGATTCTCATCTGAAACGGCTACATGTTCTCTACAACTTGGTTTTCTAGCCAAAAACGAGCTGCCTTCTCGACCTTGGCCAAAATCGTTCGATATTCCAAGCTTATCGTATGGTTGGAAATGAACTAGAAAGAGTCTTATGCCCTGTAAGAGCTCTTAAGTTCTATTTAAAACGAACTAAACCTTTACGAGGCCCGTCTGAAGCTTTATGGTGTTCAGTTAAGAAACCATCTTTGCCTATGTCAAAGAATGCTTTATCCTATTTTATCAGACTGTTAATACGAGAAGCTCATTCCCATCTGAATGAGGAAGACCAAGCTTTGCTGAAGGTAAGGACACACGAAGTTAGAGCTGTCGCAACTTCCGTGGCCTTTAACCCTGGATAGGTACGCTCCTCGGACACCCCTTTAAGGGTATACTCGGACGCGAACGACCCCGACGCCAAAAAAAATTCTTGAAAAATCAGTTTTTGCAGTAACCTCTTTTTTTCTTTTGCCAAAAAAAACTCCAATGAATGCTTAAAACAACTGTAAAGATAAATACTACTCATCTGCAGAAAAACTATTTATTATAAATATTTTTAAAAATTAAGTAGAAAAAAAAAGACCTGACATAAAAATTCATAAAAAAAAAGTTTATACATATATACACAAATCCTTTTAGGAATTGATTCTTGAATGTTTAGGACACATCTTGATGTATTTTGGATGAAGTCAGACCCATGGAGGTGAAGATCTGAAATGAGAAAAAAAGGGTAACTTTTTTTGGCCAAAAAAATTTGTCCAAATTTCATGAATTTTTTTGGGTACCCAAATGAAATATGAAGTGGCTAATTTTTTTAGGGAATAAACATATGTTATCCTAAAATAGAAATATGTAAAAAAATCTTCATTATTTTGTAAATTACATTTATATCAGGGGCCATATCTAAAGGTAATTTTTTGAGTACTTAGAAATTTCGTAAAAAAATACATATATTTAATATATAATATGATATTTATGCAGGTAAAAATATACCAAAATATCACAAATCCTATAGGGAACAAGAATATATATAGATAGAGCAACTTACGTTTCGGATATGTCCACAAAATGGCCGCCAACCACACTGACTCAGACTCCCTAATCTGCCACTTGAAATGTAGGAAGGGTATGTCAATTTCAAGGTGTTATTTACTAATCTAATTATTATTGGATATGCATAAAAATTGTATGGTGGGTTGCTGGATAATTGTCGATTATTTTACGACTATAAAATTAAAATTATGACCCAAAAAAATTTTTTTGAAGGGAAATAAAATCGAAAAAAAAACAAAAATGTGAAACAATATAATATTTTAGTTAAAAAAAATTTGATGATATTCAATCAAAAAAGAAGTAAACAAAAATTTCCGACAAATAAACATCTAGAGGAATCATTACTCTGTGATAGTTCCTTAGTACGTAGTAATTTTGAAAGAAATGGGAAAAAAACGAAAAAATGGCAATCACCGGAAAATCGAACACATACCTATATATACGCCATATCTGGCTAAAAGAAAGATAGGCATGGGTAGCCAGATCATCTAGAAACACTTTCCAACACTATAAAAATATAAGTTTTGCGACACTACTTGCCAATTCCTTACGGTAACATGACTAAGCAAAAAAATGCAAAACAAATAAAAAGGGGCACTCGCGGAAAAATGGCTAACATTCTAATATACGGCATTTCAGAAAAAAAAAAATTCAGCAACGTGCTAGGCAAACCATCAAGGCACATTTTCCGACAAATAAACATTTAAATGAATCATTACTCTGTGATAGTTCCTTAGTACGTAGTAATTTTGAAAGAAATGGGGAAAAAATGAAAAAATGGCAATCACAGGAAAATCGAACACATACCTATATATACGCCATATCTGGCTAAAAAAAAAGATAGGCATGGGTAGCCAGATCATCTAGAAACACTTTCCAACACTATAAAATTATAAGTTTTGCGACACTAATTGCCAATTCCTTACGGTAACATGACTAAGTAAAAAAATGCAAAACAAATAAAAAGGGGCACTCGCGGAAAAATGGCCATTCTAATATACGGCATTTCAGAAAAAAAAAATTTCAGCCACGTGCTAGGCAAACCATCAAGGCACATTTTCCGATAAATAAACATATAAATGAATCATTACTCTGTGATAGTTCCTTAGTACGTAGTAATTTTGAAAGAAATGGGAAAAAACGAAAAAATGGCAATCACAGGAAAATCGAACACATACTTATATATACGCCATATCTGGCTAAAAAAAAAAATAGGCATGGGTAGCCAGATCATCTAGAAACACTTTCCAACACTATAAAAATATAAGTTTTGCGACACTACTTGCCAATTCCTTACGGTAACATGACTAAGCAAAAAAATGCAAAACAAATAAAAAGGGGCACTCGCGGAAAAATGCACAACATTCTAATATACGGCATCTCAGATAAAAAAAAAAAAGACATGCACGTGTTAGCCCAACCATCAAGGCACACTTTCTAACACATAAACATGAAAGAAAAATCAATAATATACGGCAATTCCTTACTACGTAGTAAATTTTTACAAATATTGAAAAAAAAACAGAAATTGGCAACCGCAGTTAAATACCCAATATACCAATAACTACGTCGTATCTGACAAAAACAAAGTCACGCATGGGTAGCCAGATCAGCTAGACACACTTTCCAACACTAAAAAAGCAAAAGTTTTACGACACTATTTGGCAATATCTTACGGAAAAATGACTTGGCAAAAAAATGAAAAAAAATGAAAAAGGGGCACTCGCGGTAAAATGCCCAACATTCTAATATACGGCATCTCAGATAAAAAAAAAGACATGCACGTGTTAGCCCAACCATCAAGGCACACTTTCTAACACATAAACATGAAAAAAAAAAGGAATAATATACGGCAATTCCTTACTACGTAAAATTTTTTACAAATATTGAAAAAAAAACAGAAATTGGCATCCGCAGTTAAATACCCAATATACCAATAACTACGTCGTATCTGACAAAAACAAAGTCACGCATGGGTAGCCAGATCATCTAGACACACTTTCCAACACTAAACAAGCAAAAGTTTTTCGACACTATTTGGCAATATCTTACAGAAAAATGACTTGGCAAAAAAATGAAAAAAAATGAAAAAGGGGCACTCGCGGTAAAATGGTCCTCGTGGTGATGAACAACATTTTAACTAAAAAAAAAATCATGCACATGGTAGCCAAACAATCCACCAAGACTTTCCACAACTGATAACCTATACAAGTTGCACCATTCTACGACAATTTCATATTACGTAATAACTTTGATAATTATGCAATTTCCAATATTAAACTTACCCGGTGATCATATAGCTGTCAGCTCTGCTGCCCGACAGAAAAACCTAAGGACAAAATACGCCAGCGATCGCTATACAGGTGGGGGTGTACATCATCAGCGCCATCTGTCGTGCAGGTACTAAGTACTCCAATGTCAACAAAGAACCAATTTTCTCTCTGTCGTGCCACTGGCAAGACCTACTAAATACGCTGTTACTAACTGGATTTGTTTTCACTACTATTTGGTGAAGTACACTATTCTAGTTTTGAGCTTTCGCTATGCAGGTGTTTTATCTTCATCTCAAAACTTGAACTCAACGTTTTGGATAGATTTAATTATGGTGACAAAGAGAGTATGGACTCTCTTTCACTTTTAAATGGCCGACCCTTCCCTTAGAAGGAAGTGTGTTTAGGATTTTAGTAATTTTGCTTAACACGTTCTAGATCCACATATTTTATATCTCTCCTCCTTTATTAGGCCTCTTCGATTAACTTTCCATTTATTATAAACATATAAAAAATAAATTTTTATGTTTTGTTTATATGCGACCTTTCCTTATAGTAGGCGGTCCGAAATTGGAACCGAAGTTAATCAACGTTGAGCCCGTTAGCCTTTAAAGAATTTAAAACTTTTTAAATTTAATGTTTTATGAAAGAATCTCTTTGATAGTCTTCGTACTGTTTTCAAAGATGAACTAACGTTTAGTTTTTAGACTACGCAGTTGTTGACGTTCAGGACGTTCAACATGCGCTCTATCGTTACGATAGAGAGAGAGTATCACGGTTTCACTTTGCAGTAAGAGTAAATCGTTTCTGACGTATCGTTCATTCTTTCTTAACTTAATGTTTTAAATTCTAAATTAAAGGAACTTTTTATTTGGAAAACCTTTCAGTTTGTTCCTTTTAGTCAAATAACATGTTTTTTTGACGATTTATAATTGGGCTCTTCTCTTAGGTGCGAAATCAAGAGAGAGAGAGAGAGAGAGATAGAGACGGAGGGAGAGAGAGGAGAGAAAACGTTCCGTTCAAGCGGGTAACGTTGTTTCTCGTGTTACTCTCCTCCCTAGTCGCTGTACGGGGAAGAAGGTAAAACGTTTCTAGGGTTTTATTCTTGTCCCCAGGCTATGTGCGGTGAGAGATTGTAAACGTAGTTTATTTGAACTAGTGTTTAGTCTCTTTCCCAGCCACTGAATTTTTTAGCTTTATATATGTTTTCTGTTTTTTGCTAGTATTAATGTGCTGGATTATACGACTGATTTCGCAATTACTACCTTTTAATGAAGGGTAGAATTGCATATTTCACGTAGAAATCAGTAAAAGTTTCGATTTCAGTGAAATTAGTGCAAAACAGAAAATCAAAGTGATAAAGTGATATGCGCAAGTGTTACAGTGTTGCGTCCGAGGGTTCGTCTGTTCGTGCCTGTCGTTCACCTAGTCCGGGACCTCTTGCAAGCTCCCAAGCCCAGGGGAGAAGTAATGTCGAACGACTTATGGGTTCGTCAGGCCTTGATCAACGAACAGACGTTTTCCCTCCGTGGTTTCGGGCGTATCTACCCAAGATCGCCCCACCCACACAAAGACGAGAGAGCCCTTTTAATTCTCGTCTGCGGAAGAGGTTTCTCGTAAGAAACCATGGACCAAGGTCTCGTAGCTTATTAAGTGCAAGTCGGTCCCTTCCGTGCAAGTCCAACGGCCCAGGTGTAGCCACTGGGTCAGTTCGGACTCGCTGCAGTCTTCCGATGACTGCACACCTCCTAAGAGAGGCAAAGCGGTACTGCAACAGGCAGTAACACCGTCTGTTGCCGCACCTGCTGCTGTAGACCCTAAGTGGTCTTTGCTACAGTCTATGCAGACACAGTTAGCATCTTTTATGCAGGAGTATCGTGCAGAGAAGGTTGACGCTGCACCCGTTAGCCTACAACCAACCACGGTTGTGCGTACAGTAGACGCTGACGCTACCTGCTCCCGCACTCCGCCTGTGATAGTTCCACCACCCATGCGCAGTGTACCCTGCCAGCCGCACGTTGACGTTCACAGACGCACGCTACCCTCCGTTGACGTTCGCGAGTTACCACAACAGGAGGGTGGAGTTAAGTTGCTTTGTTTTGACGCTGTGCTTCAACCTCCGCAACCCACTGTGGTTACCGCTACTCGCCCGCAGCAGACTAGTCAGTCAGGAGTAGAGGCTTTGCTTCCCCACACAGCTATGGTTGTTGCCAGCTCACAGACTGTCAAGCAGTTACATGACGTTGCCTTCTGGTCTGCTACTAATGCACCAGTGCTGTATGTCCTCACGCACCTGTTGTGGTTGACAGTTCAGTTTTTGACAGTTCACAGACTGTCAAGCAGTTACATAACGTTGCCTTCTGGTCTGCTGCTAATGCACCAGTGATACCCTCACTGAGATAACCTAGCTTTTCTCGGACAAGGTTCCTTTAGATGAGAAAGTGCTGTTCTCCCTCCTACTGATATTCCTTTGAGGACTCTGTCATTTGGAGAGGAGCCTTAAGCTGCTTAGCCTCCTATGGACTTTAATTAAATCATGATGATTTTTTAAGGATCTTCGTCCGGATCTTGTAACTGCTGCTCCTCGTTCGCCTAACGTCAGAACTTACACTAGGCCTAGCTACTTCGAAGCCGTTGTTGTTAAGCTAGTGCTCTCTCGCTCTCCTAGAGAGCGTTACGTTGGCTAGGCGACTGGTTTTTACACCAGGAGGAGTTTTAGGGATACAGCCTTTGATTTCCCTTCTTTTAAACTGGCTTATAGAGCGAGAGTCTGATAGGACACGAGAGAAGTTCTCGGCTTGGGAGTTCATGCCTCTGCCCAGGTAGACTTCTCAATTCTGGTAGACTCGCCCTGGCGCCTAGCCTGGAGACGCTCCAAGTTGTTTACAGGTCAACTTCTCAACTTTTGTCGAGCCTTTGAAGTTTTGCTGTACTATTATGTCACACATAACAAGGCTTCCAGGGATGGTAAATGGTTCCGCCTCAGTTGCTAACCCCGTCTGTTGCCACACCTGCTCCCGTAGACCCTAAATGGGCTTTGCTGCAAGACATGCAGTCCAAGCTTGTGTCCTTGATAGAGGACTTAAATACGGAGAAGAACCTTCTGGCCAACAACCTTCCAACCGGTTGGTTGTGCGCCCTGTTGACGCTGAGGTATCCTACTCGCATCTGCCAGTTGAGGTGGTTCCTCCACCGATGCGACCCAGTGTGGGTTGCCAGTCGCACGTTGACGTTAAACGACGCTCGGTAGGTGGTTGTTGACGTTCCGTGTGTCACTAGGAAGACGTTCAACAACCAGCAGAGGTGACTTGCTGTGACGCAGTGCGTCAACCTCAGCAACCCGGTAGGGTGTTGACTGCACAACCCAGACAGTCTAGACAGTTTCGGGTTGACGCTGTACTTCCTCGCGCACCCATGGTTGTTGACAGTTCACGGACTGTGCAGCAGTACCATGATATTGCGTCCAGCTCCGTCACGCATCCACCAGTGCGACCGGATTCAGCGAGTCAGACGTTGCCCACTCCGTTGCCGTTTCCTCATCAGTTTCGGATGAGGAACCCTCTGATGAGGACGTTGCTGAACGAGACGATCAACCCCCAGCCCTGCTATCCATCCAGAAGATGCTGAAGAAGGAACGCTGCCCAGTCAGGCTGTGGATGAGTCTGGTAGGGACACTGTCATCCATGGATCAATTTGTGTCACTAGGAAGACTACACCTCCGTCCTCTTCTATACCATCTAGCTTTTCACTGGAAATAGGACAAGACGCTAGAAGCGGTCTCGATCCCGGTTTCCGGAAAGATAAAGTCTGGTCTGACTTGGTGAAAGGACTATATCAACCTTAGAGAGGGTCATCCCCTGACTGTTCAGACTCCCAACCACGTTCTCTTCTCGGACGCATCGGACGTAGGCTGGGGTGCGACATTAGACGGTAGGGAATGCTCGGGATTATGGAACTCGAATCAAAGGACAATGCATTTCAACTGCAATAAGCTACTGGCAGTACGTCTGACCTGGAAAAGCTTCAGGTCTCTCCTTCAAGGCAAAGTGGTGGAGGTGAACTCGGACAACACCACGGCTTTGGCGTACATCTCCAAGCAAGGAGGGACCTACTCTCTGACATGGTACGAGATCGCAAGGGACCTCCTCACCTGGTCAAAAGGTCTAGACATTTCACTAGTAACGAGGTTCATCCAAGGCAACTTGAATGTCATGGCAGATTGTCTCAGTCGGAAGGGACAAATAATTCCAACAGAATGGACCCTCCACAAGGATGTATTCAAGAGACTTTGGGCCACCTGGGGCCAGCCAACCATAGATCTCTTCGCAACCTCGATGACCAAGAGGCTCCCAATATTTTGCTCACCAATCCCGGACCCAGCAGCAGTTCATATAGATGCCTTTCTACTAGATTGGTCACATCTAGATCTATATGCATTCCCTCCGTTCAAGATTGTCAACAAGGTACTGCAGAAGTTCGCCTCTCACGAAGGGACAAGGTTGACGCTAGTTGCTTCCCTCTGGCCCGCGAGAGAATGGCTCACCGAGGTACTTCGATGGCTAGTAGACGTTCCCAGAACACTTCCCCTAAGGGTGGACCTTCTACGTCAGCCACGCGTAAAGAAGGTACTCCAAGGCCTCCACGCTCTTCGTCTGACTGCCTTCAGACTATCGAAAGACTCTCGAGAGCTAGAGGCTTTTCGAAGGAGGCAACCAGAGCGATTGCTAGAGCAAGGAGAACATCCACCCTTAGAGTCTACCTATCGAAGTGGGAAATCTTCCGAAACTGGTGCAAGTCAGTATCCGTATCCTCGACCAGTACCTCTGTAACTCAAATAGCTGACTTTCTCTTATATCTGAGGAAAGAACGATCTCTTTCAGCTCCCACTATCAAGGGTTACAGAAGCATGTTGGCATCAGTCTTCCATCACAGAGGCTTAGATCTTTCCAACAATAAAGATCTACAGGACCTCCTTAAGTCTTTTGAGACCACGAAGGAGCGTCGTTTGGTTACACCTGGTTGGAATTTAGACGTGGTACTTAGATTCCTTATGTCAGACAGGTTCGAACCGCTACAATCAACCTCCCTGAAAGATCTCACCTTTAAGACTCTTTTCCTGATATGCTTAGCCACAGCTAAAAGAGTCAGTGAGATTCATGCCTTCAGCAAGAACATCGGATTCTCATCCGAAACGGCTACATGTTCTACAACTTGGTTTTCTAGCCAAACACGAGCTGCCTTCTCGGCCTTGACCAATATCGTTCGATATTCCAAACTTATCGTATGGTTGGCTATGAACTAGAAAGAGTCTTATGTCCTGTAAGAGCTCTTACGTTCTATTTATAAACCTTTACGAGGCCCGTCTGAAGCTTTATGGTGTTCAGTTAAGAATCCATCTTTGCCTATGTCAAAGAATGCTTTATCCTATTTTATCAGACTGTTAATACGAGAAGCTCATTCCCATCTGAATGAGGAAGACCAAGCTTTGCTGAAGGTAAGGACACACGAAGTTAGAGCTGTCGCAACTTCCGTGGCCTTTAAACAAAATAGATCTCTGCAAAATATATTCGACGCAACCTATTGGAAAAGCAAATCAGTGTTCGCGTCTTTTTATCTTAAGAATGTCCAGTCTCTTTACGAGAACTGCTACACTCTGGGACCATTCGTAGCAACGAGTGCAGTAGTGGGTGAGGGCTCAACCACTACAATTCCCTAATTCCATAACCTTTTTCAATCTTTCTCTTGAAATGTTTTATTATTGTTTTTGGGTTGTCCGGAAGGCTAAGAAGCCTTTCGCATCCTAGTTGATTTGGCGGGTGGTCAAAGTCATTTCTTGAGAAGCGCCTAGATTAGAGGTTTTGATGAGGTCCTTTAGTATGGGTTGCAACCCTTCATACTTCAGCTCCTAGGAGTCGCTCAGCATCCTATGAGGATCGCGAGGCTCAGTAAGGAAGACGTACTTAAAAAGGCAGAGTAATTGTTCAAGTCGACTTCCTTACCAGGTACTTATTTATTTTAGGTTTGTTATTTTGAATAACTGCTAAAATGAAATACAAAATACTTAGCTCTTAATGTTAACACATATTGCTGGTCTCTACCCACCCCCCTGGGTGTGAATCAGCTATATGATCACCGGGTAAGTTTAATATTGGAAAATGTTATTTTCATTAGTAAAATAAATTTTTGAATATACTTACCAGGTGATCATAAATTAAAGGACCCTCCCTTCCTCCCCAATAGAGACCCAGTGGACCGAGGAGAAAATTGGTTCTTTGTTGACATTGGAGTACTTAGTACCTGCTCGACAGATGGCGCTGATGATGTACACCCCCACCTGTATAGCGATCGCTGGCGTATTTTGTCCTTAGGTTTTTCTGTCGGGCAGCAGAGCTGACAGCTATATGATCACCGGGTAAGTATATTCAAAAATTTATTTTACTAATGAAAATAACATATTACCTTAGAAGGGTAAACTCGGTCGCACTCGACCCCGACGCGTCTCAGAAATCGGGGAAGGAGTACAGCTACAGCAATGCACATCTGGACACTACTAGAGCGTGTAGGGGAGACACCTCCTGCAGGTCGATCACCCACAAATTCAGTCACGGGGGTGAGTCACTTGAGAAAAACCTCTTTTTTTTTGACGCTCGGGGTCGCGTACGACCCACCGTACCTATCCAGGGTTAAACAAAATAGATCTCTGCGAAGTATAATCGACGCAACCTATTGGAAAAGCAAGTCAGTGTTCGCGTCTTTTTATCTTAAGGATGTCCAGTCTCTTTACGAGAACTGCTACACTCTGGGACCATTCGTAGCAACGAGTGCAGTAGTGGGTGAGGGCTCAACCACTACAATTCCCTAATTCCATAACCTTTTTAATCTTTCTCTTGAAATGTTTTTATTGTTGTTTTTGGGTTGTCTGGAAGGCTAAGAAGCCTTTCGCATCCTAGTTGATTTGGCGGGTAGTCAAAGTCATTTCTTGAGAAGCGCCTAGATTAGAGGTTTTGATGAGGTCCTGTTGTATGGGTTGCAACCCTTGATACTTCAGCTCCTAGGGGTCGCTCAGCATCCTAAGAGGATCGCGAGGCTCCGTAAGGAAGACGTACTTAAAAAGGCAGAGTAATTGTTCAAGTCGACTTCCTTACCAGGTACCTATTTATTTTGTTTAGTTATTTTGATAACTTCTAAAATGAAATAAAAATTCTTAGCTCATATGATGTAAACATATTTTGCTGGTCTCTACCCACCCCCCTGGGTGTGAATCAGCTATTATAATCACCGGCTAAGTTAAATATTGAAAAATGTTATTTTGATAATAAAATAAATTTTTTAATATACTTACCCGGTGATTATAAATTAAAGGACCCTCCCTTCCTCCCCAATAGAGACACAGTGGACCGAGGAGAAAATTGAGTTCTTTGTTTACAATGAGTAATGGGTATCTGAACGACAGATGGCGCTGTTGAGTACACCCCCTACCTGTGTAGCGATCGCTGGCGAATTTTTACGTAGAGTTTTTCTGTCGAGCAACAGAGTTGCAGCTATTATAATCACCGGGTAAGTATATTCAAAAATTTATTTTATTATCAAAATAACATTTTTATGTTGCTGTTCTCCCAGTAAGGGCGAGTTTGGCAATGTCTAATCAAGTACTGAAAGCGGAGTGTACCATTCCAGGAATCCTTACCTGGTCAAGTCACAGTGCTAAGTTCTCACACACTCACACTGATTGCCCAAGCTGTCAGCTCCCTCACATATTAGAGAGTTTGTGAGGTATCAGGGTACCTATATTACAATTGCACGAAGCACAGTTACACCCTGATTCAAATTCCCAGCCAGTTCGGTTAAGACTTCCACCCACTTAAGTGTCTCTCTCCATAGTAAAGAGCAAAAGGGTTTGTTTTGCGTGTTGGAACAAATAACAAACGTGGAAGTAATTTGCATTTTTCCTAACTATACAAACCTTAAGCTCTTTACTCATACTTGACCTGCCTACACCTGTCCCCCTGTAAGTCCAGCCAGCAATTATAAGTTAGTTTATAGAACTGGCATGAGTTTACCCCCCCCCCTCTCACTACCCCCACCAACTAGTGGAGGGCTATTATACTTGCTGAAAACTTATAACTAGTTTCAGCCTTTGGCAAAGTAGTATATCCATAGTAAAAAGCCCAAGGTTTGTATAGTTTGGAAAAAAACAATTAATTTTAAATTTATCATATTTCAATAATCCCTTTGCCTCTACCAACCAATAATGTACATGCCGACATTACCCAGTTGTGAAGATTGCAATTTAGGAACTGCAATATACATGCATAAGAAAACAACACATGATAAAATCACAATGACCAACGCTGACTTTCAGATATCAAGAGTTGATATATGATTAGGTGACCATGATAACTTCACAATATAGTATTGTATGTAATATTTAGTCTCTTGAATAAAAGTTTGCATTTAAGTAGGTTTCCTGCAATACTAATCAGTTACATGTTCCTATGGGAAAACAAACTTTAATTTTTTAATAGGAGTATGATGTCAATGAAGCTTAAAAACTTGGCTTTAAAATTCATAATGAGGTGTTAGTAGTTACCGGCAGCTGGAGGGAAAATCCCACTCTGCGAATACCCCTTTTGATTTCAGCCGCCAATGCATACTGTATTGTCGTTCACTTGTTGCCTTAGTCAAACTTGGCTAAATTAATTTTCTTTGCTGAAAGTAAACATGTAGATCTTCCCTTGAGTCCATCCTGCAGGGGGCTCGTCTCCCTGTGAGGAATATGGAGAGTGGCCCTCCCAGTGGCCAGTGGCAGGTGTATGGTAGAAGGAAGAAGTCTTAACCGCGAATCCTTTCCTTCGAGGTCTTCCTCAAAGTCTAGAAGTTGACAATATTTCTCCTCTGTGAGCAGTGCTTGGATAGTTAACGTTCTTAATCAAACCTCAGGACAAACTCAAGAGTGGGAAAACTGTCTCGTTTCCCCTGAGAAACATGTGGACTTCCTTCTGAGAGCAAATCATTTACAATAAATCTTTGAAGATGACGACGACACCCTGAGGACATTATGATGGCCTGTTGAATTGTAAGGTACTCCTTTAAAGCATAGATTGATGTTGGCTCTTGCCAGCTCATGTAGTGGGGTGATTGCTCCAAAGCTGTCTGTTCTTTGGAATGTAAGGTTTTTGTTCATCCTGCTCAAAAATTCTGAGGAACTTACGAAAGAACCTTGTTTATCAGTGGATCTTTTGTCATCTAAAATGGAAAAGACATAAATTGAAATCTGATGATGAAATGAAATTATAAGAGAGGTTACTCAAGTGCCATATGTGGATGAGATCATAGTGAGGGGTAGATGGAGATGGTTTGGTCATGCTCTTTGCACTGACCAAGAGAGATTAGATCACCAAATGTTTATCTGGTCTCCACAAGGCACTAGAAGAATTGGAAGACCAGGCCTACATGGCTGAGGACAAAGAAGCGTGAAGTAGGAAATGATGAATGGAGGAGTATTGAATTAAAAGCTCTAGATAGAGAAGACTGGTGAAATCTAACCGCAGCCCTTTGCGCCAATAGGCGTAGGAGGAAATGATGATGATAACGAATACAGTACAGTACAATCATCATTCAGAGCTTTCTTGGGAGAAGCTCCTCTTGTCATGCTTTTTCAGGGGATTTCTCCCCGGTGAGCACTTACCAGCACCCATAGGAATTCACTTTTAGCAAACACATCAAAGCTTTGGTCTTGGTCATGTTACTGTGTGGGCTGATATGTTAAGAGCCGTCTTGCCAACACACCTTGAAAACTAGATGCGATGTTTGCGATCTTACTTATGCTCGGGTGAATTCATCCCCCAGAATTTGAACACCCTCAGTCTTATAAACTCTCATGTGGTATTGCCTTTAGCGAACAAGCGCAAGACTTCTGTCTCTCTCCTAACACCAACCTATCCTTAGTGCATAAACGCACTACACACTGAACATGCTGTAGCTTACCAGCATGCAACATCCTGACTGGCTGCCAAGCAAATAGTCTGGTATTGGCTGAGGACGAAGAGGTTTACAACACACTGTCATCCAAGATAGAGCAAGCACAATGGCGAGCGTGCCATCTTATGATCATACTAGATTCTTCTTGGATTTACCTAGAGAAACGGAAACTTTTGATATTATTCCAGTACACTCATGTACCACTGACGAAGTACTGTATGGGCTCCCCAATTAGCTGACGACAACGATCTTCCTGTAGAGTTAGACAAGGCAATTGCATGTTTCTGATGGACTGCTTAATGGGGAATTTCTCCCTTGGTCTATCGCCGGTTTCAAAACAAGTGAGCTACCATTAAGAAGGTCTTTGGAATATAAGCATATAGACTCACCTATAGAGCTCCAATCCACACAGTGCTCCAACCTATGCTCAATATACAGTAAGCCAGATTTTCTTAAGCTAGGTCCAAGAACTCTACCATATCACAGGACGATTGAAGCTCATGACCAGAGAAGCGCTGACAATATATAACACCAGAACAAAGACAGATGACAAACATTAGACTCGTTTCTCAAAGGGAACAATAGAGAGAGAAAGGAAGGATGAGGATGCAACGAAAGAATATATGTGATCCATGCAGGAGAGCATCCTCAGCAAACCTAGGGTTAAGCCTGTATTTATTAAAGCCAAGAGCTTAAGCTCAATGACTGTTGAAGGACAGCCATATGATCCCTTTACAGTAGTGGCATAGAATTCACGTGTTTCCCTATGATAGCAAGGTAACCAGCTACATTCCCAAGTCGAAGAAAAGTAACTTGAAGGAAGGGTAAAGTTCCAGATATCACCCGAGTTTGGTTTTGGGCCAGGAAAGTGTTTCCACTGGATGACAGCACCCTCCAGGGCAGTGATTTCTCTCCGGCCAGACAGGAGGATTCGATTGACATCAGATTTAAGTCCCATATTGACCGAAGATCCGAATCCAGTTTCCTGAAAGTCTTAGGTTATATAAGACAAGTCAATGGGCTGGGAGAACCAATAAAGGCCTCAAAAGAAAAGAAGGAAGTCTTCTGTTGAAACATTCTTAGGCACCCAGTAGAGTGCAAAACCTATTCTGGAGCTACTCTTGTCCGAGTTGTCCAAGGAAGTAATCAGCTCTGCAGAATCTTAGACCTTGGGTAGCAAGAATTTCTTAAAGGTGAGGCAGTCCTCATAAATCTTGCCTCCCCCATTCCTTTAACAGAGGAAGAACCCTCTCCTCTGGTGGTGGAAACTGTTCTCAAACTTTAAAAACAAGGATTTTGAAAGAGAGACTGGTGTCTCAAATCTACAAACATGGAGGCTACAGTAATGTCTATCTTTCAGACAACATCCTGGCTAAACCATTGGTCTGGTACAGTAGCCTTCTTTGCCACTAAGGACTATTACCCTTGAGAAGAAATAATAGTTTCTGACATGGTGTTCTCGGGGAAAAGACGATCATATTTCTAGCACACTATTTGGCTAGTCATTGGACGAACGTGTCCTTAACGGAGGGATGCTGTAGCCTCCAAGTTTGCCAAACAGATTGGCCAGAGAGGCTTTAGCATTAAGAAAAGCCCCTATCAGTCAGTGCTGCTTTCTTCCCGACTGAAGATGTGGATTGAATGGTCAAAAAGGGCAGAAGGTCCAGCCAGGTCTCTCTCCCATCGAACCATGTCCTCCAGGAACACGACTTCAAACTACCTAATGAGACAACGCCGGTGCATTTTGTCTCTTCTTCTACTAGAAGAACTTTTTAACCTTGCCTTTAATTTTCCTTCTTATTTAAGCTAGAACAGAAGAGTTAGAAGAGCCATATACTGCTAAGAAAGGCATCCCCCCTCCAGTTGTCACAAGGGTAATGCCTGACAAGCCAATGGGTAAGGTGGCAGCAATCCCGGTGTGGAGAAATAGATGGTAGATGTCCTTGTCATAGGTACTGCATTCTTTTCAATGGCTCTCCTCCAATCAATTTCTGAAGTGGTCATTATCCTTTTGGACAGATTCACAAGAAAACAAAATTTTTAAATTAGGAGTTAAGAGATGCTGGACAAAGGCATCCTACAACTTATCTAGTCTTCTTCAACACACTCTTCCTTGTTGAAAAGTCTTTTGGTGGAGTGGAGACCAGTGATTAACCTCTCCATTCTAAGCTGGTTTTCCTATAAATGCCATTCCAGATGAAAATGGTAATTGCAGTAAGGCCAAGTAATGTGAAGGACGAACTTCATGATCTCGATAGAACTGAAAGATCCATAGTTTCAGATCCCAATTTATCAGTCATCAAGAAAGTACCTTCAGTTTTCCATCAACAGCAAGCTCTACTAATTTGAGGCTCCGTGCTTTGGACTAGCGACTGCACCGCAGATATTCACAAACTTTTGAGCTTGTTTCAAGATGTCCTCATAGCAACAGGATCAGATTACAGTGAGACACCACTCTCTGACTTTGCAATTATCTTTTTTCTAAATACTTTATTTATTGTTTTCCCAGCTTTCCTCCTTTTGGCTAGTCACATTCTGAGGAGCTAGAGCAGGTGTTCTTAACCTTCGGATGATTCCAGACCCCCAATGGATTGTCCAATATGGTGCCATACCCCCTTCACTTGACTGTTGAAATAATTATTACCAATCCTATTATTTGCCAGTGTGTCATCCAAATATGTCAATACCTTGAATATCCTGTACTTTAGATATGGATTGCGAGGAATAGAACATGAAAAAATCATAAGCATTGATAATTTTTTTACCATTCTAGTGAAAGCAAAATTAAAGTTACAGTTCATTTTTATTACACAAAAGAAGAAAGAGAACATAAATGTACAAGTTTTTTTTCCAAATTGACAACATAAAACATACTTTTACAAGCCTAGTGAGATATTTGCTGTTGTTTTCCTGCAATCAAAGCATCAAATCGTGGTACAGTTGCTGACAAAACTACTCGCATGGCATCTGACACATCAAGTTTATTTCTCAGATTTTTACGTTCATTTCAGATTATCAGATTTTAACTACATACAGGCATAACTACAGTGAACAAGAACATAAGCATAACTACAAAAAATAACCTGTGAACAATAATAAGTACAAAATAGAAGAAAATAACGATACTAAAAAAATACCTGATTACCAGAGATCGAGTCCCATACCCCCAAGGGGTATGGATACCCCCGGTTAAGAACCCCTGAGCTAGAGTATTGATAACAAGTGTTGCTGACGTGCACTTGGTGAGGACTGTACAAACATTATGGCCCTGGACAAATGATTCTCTACCACACAGGTTATTTTAAGTGACATCTGCCCCTTCTACCAAAATGAAATCATTCGTTTTCCCAGGTAAAAAGTTTTGAAAATATGTTCAAGTTCCAAAACAAATTTTTAAAGTTTAAATGAGGATCCAATGTAGTATCGTAACAGTCCAGTCTTGGTCTGGTCACTTTTAACTGGCCTCGGGGTTATAATTGGCTCTTCCTACTTTGGATTTGATTTAATCTTAGGGTATAGCGCCATTCTTAGTACCAAACAAGGCCTCCAGTATATGAATCCTTGCCATATTGTGTATACATGTACCTTAAATTGTAAGTGTTACTCTTTGCAGATGCTCTATGATAACCCTTATGGTTTTAGTTTTCATTCACTCTATTTCATCTTTCCTAAGTGTACAATTTCTTTAACTTTACATTGATTAAATTTTCACCTCACTAAAGAACAAATCTTTCCTCAGAACCCAATTAAAACCTCCAAAATGTTTTGTCAACAAAATTTTTAATAATGAAAGTAAACAAGGATAAGGAGTACATGGGTATAAAGTAAATGCAAATATAAATTAGTAATTTTATTCATATACTGTATATACCTATACATATATGCATTTGTTGTGCACTTCACAATTGGCTTCTGAATCATGCTAGGACTTGATAGCATGTAATATTACTTCACTTAAGTTCAAATTGAAACTTATTTTCACCAGATCTTCAATGTTATCACACAGCTTTGAAATATAACCCTGATTTGAAAATGTTTTGCTTTTCTTTAGCATAATCTGATAAATAAAATAAATATATCTAGAAAAAGAAAAATTTACGTGAAATTCATTCATACTTAGCATCACCAAAATAGGTTATGCAAAAGAACACAATCAGTTGCGAGATCAACGAAATAAAAATAAAAAACGAGATTCGTAAGGAATTCACAAGTAAGAAATACAGGAGATTCAAAAAATATTTATGTACTGCAAGGATTATTTGATACAGTATTGTGTTTCCACAGAATATTAATAATAATATTAATATTAATAAACCAGTCTAAACAGTACAGTAGCCAAACAACCATCACATGACAATACTTTGTAGTACATTTAATAGATGAAAATAAAAGAATAAAATCTAGTTACATGTAATTTCATGTAGAGAATTTGTGAGTTTCCTCTATTTTGAAATGAAAAGGCTATTTATATTCAAAATAAAAAGCTAAAAAAAGAAATGTAGGGTTTTAGGTAAAGATTTAAATACTGTAAAACACACTCAAAATTTTCATAATGCAATTATGGTGAAGATTTCTAAAATATTTCAATATAACAGAACACATTGAACTGGAGAGTGCTTTTAGTAAGAATTTGTTAGCTGCATACATTCCAAAAATTTTTATATGCATCAAACCTGCAAAATACTCAAAGTTCACCAACTTCCTTGATTTTTTTAATCAAAACTTGACTTACAAGAGATATTTTTATTTCAAATTTGCTATCCATTTTGTTATCTAGCAAAAACGTGGCCATTAAAAAATGCGTAAAGGCTTGTGTGAGGCACTCAGACAATTAGTATTTCCAAGGCACAATATTATAGGATAATATTAAAATGTATTATCCTAGTATGTTACCTAAATGACAATCCTGTCTTCAAAAAACATAACAGTAAAAATATTTAACCTATTAATTAGCTAATTTCACAAATAATTTAAAAACGTAGCTATTAAAGCTTTGTTAATACTACAATATTTTTTTGGTGTAAATCTGACTTCACAAATATTAAAACAAAATAGTAAAATTAAAATTTGAGAATTAAAAGGGCTGCCTAAATTCGTACACAACAATAACTACAAACTTTGCCTTTGTTTGTTGACCAAAATCCATTTTTAGTCAATTGTCAAAAGACAAGCACGGTACTGTACTTAAGTTTCTGCTCAATACATACAATAAAAAATATTGTACTTTCGTTTCACTTCAGATCTATTCAGACAGTCATTTGTGAACAATAACATACAGTAACCTGTGGGCAAACAGCTTGGACAGAAACCAAAACATATTAACAGCACTTTCTGCTAGCTGCCCTATGTACTCACAGCACCAAATTTTAATGTCCTATATCCAAATTTTAATGTCGTATATTATAAGACTGAATAGAAAAGAACATGACAAAAACCTAAATTTCACATTGACATTAAAAAAAAAAAAATTCTTTGAGTTTTTGAGTAGACAAAGTGTTTAAACAAACTGAAATTCATGAAGTTTTGAGTACCGTATATCTTTTGTAAATGAAATGTGGCCCAAATGACAAATTATGTACTATAAAATCTCCTAAATATCACAATTCACAAAGGCTGAATAAAGTAATGTTTACAAAACAATTATAAGAGTAACTCACCAAACCATTTGGTTTCAAGTCACCTCAAACTTCCTGTTGAATGGCAAATGCTTGCTCTGCAGCAGTGCCTATGCTTGTACATCTTTTCTTCTTCCTCCGACAATTATAAATAAGTTTCGCTTTCTTACACTAAACAGCTTTTAGTAGCACATATAAATTTGTAAATGACTCAACAATACATAAACATAAAACTATCATACTGAGTAAGCACCACGACTATATACAATGCATACCTACGCACTGAATAAAGAAAAAATATCTACTTAGCATTGGCACATAGACACTGGAATACCAGCAAGCCTTACCTATCATTACCACAATGACATTTGCAATTTTATTGCTTTTCACAAAAGTGAAAAAGAATAAAATCACTCTTGATAATGCAGTACAAATGCACAATATGAACACTTCATATCTTGAGGACCTTGGTTTTAGCCATTCTCAGATCTATTTATTTTCATCACAATTATATTAATTCCTTTCTTATGACTGGCAGAGTTTTCAGGCCTCCTTTCACATCAAAATGATCTGAGATACAAAGTGCTAAGCACTAATGATTCAGTACCTTATTTGAAAATATAATATAAGGGATACATACACCAATCTTACGGCCACACAACTGCAACACTTTTATAAAGTACCATCAAAAGACATTAGAAGTGAGACTTAGAAATGAATACCTTACTTTCCACCACTATATATAGGGTTCTTGAATGTAGACGTGGCTTGTTTATAAATGGGATTCTCTCCCTGTAAGACAAGAAAGAAATATTAAAAAATCAATTGAAATGATTGTATATTAATGCAAATTTCAACTCAATAATACATCAAACAAATGAAAAAAAATGGGGGGACCTTTCCTCTACACGCTCCTCCCAGCCTGATGAGGGACTCAACCGAGTTTGGTTGGTACTGCTAGGGTGCCACAGCCCACCCTCCCTCATTATCCACCACAGATGAAGCTTCATGAGCTGAATCCCCTACTGCTGCTACCTCTGCGGTCATCTAAGGTGACTGGAGGAAGCAGCAGGGTCTACCAAAACTGTGTCACAATCGCTCACCATTCATTCCTAATTGTAGCATGCTCTCTTACCTCTCTCACATCTATCCTCCTATCACCCAGAGCTTCCTTCACTCCATCCATCCACCCAAACCTTGGCCTTCCTCTTGTACTTCTCTCATCAACTCTGGCATTCATCACCTTCTTTAGCAGACAGCCATTTTCCATTCTCTTAACAAGGCCAACCCACCTCAACACATCCATATCCACTCTAGCTGCTAAATCATTTCTTACACCCGTTCTCACCCTCACTACATAGTTCCTAACCCTATCTAATCGAGATACACCAGCCATACTCCTCAGACAGAAAATAAATTTAAAAGTTAGGATTTCAATTGTTTTATTACAGAAAAGAGTTAATCATGACTTACCGTATCCCATCGCGCCATCATGCGCTCCTTTTCAAATCGGGCGAACTCCCGTCGATCGTGAATAGTTGTGAGGATCTTCCACATCAAAAGAAGCGCCAACCCAACAGCCACAATAGCTCCAATGACACCAAGTACAATGCCTGAAACCAAAGATTACATTAAAAGAAATGTCGCCAAAGATTACATTACATGAAATGTCTAACATTGTTGGTACAAATTTAAGATTCATACATGGGAAATCAAACTTATTATTATCATTATTATTATTATTACTAGCCAAGCTATAACCCTAGTTGGAAAAGCAGAATGCTATAAGCCAAAGGGTTCAATCAGGAAAAAATAGCTCAGTGAAGAAAGGAAATAAATAAACAATAATAAAAAAATAACAATAAATTATTCTATAAACAGTAACAATAACAAAACAGGACTATAAAAAGACTTATGTCAGCCGATTCAACATAAAAATATTTGCTGCAACTTTGAATTTTTGAAGTTCTACCGATTCAACTACCCTATTGGGAAGATCATTCAACAATTTGGTCACAGCTGGAATAAAACTTCAAGAATACTGTGTAGTATTGAGCCTCATGATGGAGAAGGCCTAACTTACCATATTAGTTTTATCATCCTCATAACAATGAAAATATAATTGGGATGAATTCTTTTCTTGAATTTCACATGATAAATAAAATCATTTTAGTTTTTGCCTTTAAAAAACTGAAACATTGAAGTGCAATGCAGATATCTTCAAACCAAAGAAAGATGATAAAAGTTTTTACAAAGTGGATACTAACCCAGAATATCTAACTTGGGAGGACACTCAAGAGTCTGTTGTACGCGAACAACTGGATCCTTGTTCTCATCGTAGCCATAAACGAAAGTGAATCGGCAATCGTTCTCATCGAAGAATGTACATATGCGTTCTCCCTCGGCTTCAACTGCGGTACCAATGCCAAATCACATTAGAATAAACTAGTGGAAAATATTCCCAAAGCAAATTTCATATGAATAAATCACCTATCAAAAAGAAACCTTATATAACCAAATCAGTAATATAACTAATCAAATAGAATAATAATAAATTCATTAGGCAAAGAACACAACAAAGGAATTTCAAAAAACAATTTTGTCTACAAAAAAAAAAAAAAAAAAAATGCTTAGTTACATGGCTTGTGTTGTATACTAAAAATTGGTTTTAAAAATTGGTTTTTCATCTATTGAACCTGAAAACAACTTGCAGGAACCACAGCTTTAAGATACACACACATTATAGATTTACAGAAAGTTTCAATTCCATCTGAAGACTTTATTAAGTTCTACAACAAAGAAGTTCTATATACCCAAATAAAACTTTAAGTAAAGCAATCATATCATTAATAAAGATTTTAACCAGGCAGCTGACTTACTTTCAACACTGTAAAATATATCGATTTGAAAATTTTATTTTTCAAGGCGCTGTTTTTACATTTTGATTGAAAACTGGATGATCACACAAAATGTTTAATTATAAGTGTTATTCTTCTTCATTCTTTACCGACCTTACTAGGTCAACTCATATTCGCAATTTTCCAGTCAGTGCAGGTAGGGATGAGCAGTCGCTCGCACTCAAAAGTGTGTAGTTATGAGCATGAGTGCGTAAGGTAACTGTCAACATGCAAGGTGAAATTACCGTAATTATCCATTTTTATAGATGGTAAATATTAATTTTTTTTCTTTTTTCAGTTGTTCTTTATAATGTTTGGCAATGAAAGAGAGGTGTCAAGAGAAGGGGTTACCAGTTATGGCAGAAGACCTGGCATCTTAAAAGACAAGGATGTATTGGATGCCTTAGATCCTTGTTACCCTGGCCTTAGTTGATTAAAATGAAATGAAGGTACTATTTTTAATGCTTCAGCTGTGATCCTTCAATGGCCAAGTCTTTAATAATCTGCTGGAGAGAGCTTTCTGATCTATATAAAATGTGTACAAGCAGATCTCTTTCTATAGGATTACCCCAGGTATTGTTAATGTGGATATTATCCCAGAGTTGCCAGTTCTGTCTTGTGCAATTTGGTTCTATGGCAGTAATCATATTATGAAGGCCTTTCATTTAAAAGTTTAATTTACAATATTTTGCAGACAATTGAATACTCCCGGGTATTGCACTATAATTGTAGTTTAATTATTCAAGTTTCTGTATTAGTTAATTTCATTAAGAATTTTGAGCCTATTAAAGTCAATTCTTCATTCTTAACTGGTGATTATATTTTTTACCTTTTAAATTCAACTAAATATCAGATTTAATTATTTCCTCTTAATTGGTAGGGCTATTTTACTTATCTAATATAGACTAACTAGATTTACTTTTACTCTTAACTGATATTGCTATGCCATTTTAACCTAATAGTACCAACTATTGGTGTTTACGTAACACTGTTGGGATTGTTTGTGAAAAAGTAATTTTGTGTTTTTGTAAAACTGCATTTTCCATTTGAACTTGAGTTACTCTATTTATTTATATGCAAGTGATAGTTATTAGTTTGCAATCTTCTTAAGTAGTGAAGATTGTAATAACAATTCAAAATATTTTGTACTAGCAATTCCAACCAAAAATGAATAAATCTCTTAGAAAATGCCATCGTACAAGGAGCTTAGTAATATGAATTTATCCGACCAGTTTTCACTCCTGTATTACCATTTTCTATGATCCTCCTTGAGTAAGAGCTATATCAGTTTTAAATTAGAACAAGACTATCAATGCTTATTTGATGGACAAAATTAAGCAAAATCACTTTAAAATGGTAAACAATGTTTAAGATTTATATTAACCAATGAATAATCCTACTTTTAATAAACATGCCAATTAATAGCCTCCAAATAGCTGAGGAGTAACAATGAATTTCAGTGTAATACTAAAGCATAGGCTGCCACACATCTCAAACTTCTCAGCTATTTAAAATTTGGATGCCTTCGTGCGATGCTAGCTGCATGTGCATTGACGAAGGTACCTTTCACCCAATCCTTCACTCTAACAGAATAGTTTGCCACCACTCGATCTTTTTCAATGCTGCCATAGAGGACAGAGCATTCAGCACAAGCTTCTGCATCACCCGCCAAGGGTCCGGTTTCATAAACACGACACTGCACGCAGTCCTTGAAGTCAAGGCACCGATGTTCTGTACCACAAAGCTAAATAAAAAAAAATTTAAACTGAAAAGAATGTCTGTTCAAATAATTCATAAAATGGTTATAAATAAGTGCTGTTTGTAGTTGAATAGAGTATCATAAAGTCTTCATAATATTTAAATTTATTAAGTTCATTTTGATCTGTCATCAGCAGGTTTTATTCTTCATGACTTGAGCAAATTGCAAATTTGCAAATTAATCTACCCCAAAGTGATATTAAATTTAGATTGGGTTTCAATTTAGATAACTAGATTTTGTATGTAAAAGAACAGTACACTATTAAATACAAAACAACACTTATTACTTCTACCAAAAAATCTATTAGTAATTCTAAAAATTATCCTAGAAATGTGACTCCGATGAGTAGGAAAACAAAAAAACAAACCAAGTAGATTGTCTACTGAGAACCTCCTCATCAGCACATTTCCAGGATAGTTGTTAACTTGAAACTATGCATCAATATATATACCACTAACCTTGGGCAATTGGTACCCTTGTCGAATTGAAAAGTGTACAGTTTGCTTCACACTCCTCGGGAGAAAATTCACCTGTCTCAAAGACTTGGCACTGTACGCATGCCTTGTAAGCTAGACACTTGCCCTTACACGTCTGGATAGGAAAATCACAAGCCGCATACATCAGGTTGAGATCAATATCAAAGAAGTTTGCAGCGACAGCCAGCGTAAGTGAGAAGGATAACAAGACGCAGGCACATAAAAAGGAAAGTAGAAATAGCAATATGTTAGGAATTTTTCTATCATTTAGAGTGCATTATAAATGTACTGCACTCTGTACTGATTAAAGGACTTCTACATGCACCAACTCCAGATTTTAGAAGAAAATATGAACAGTATCTCGGATTCCAAAGCTCTTAATGATATAAACTTTAAATACTGTATAGATATTTTATATCATGCTCTTCAATTAAAAATGAAAGTGAACTACTACATACATACAACAACATTAAGAGTTTTCCAAACATATTGAAAAGTTTCTCAATTGTTCATGCAATAAAATAATAATAGCTGGACATGAAAATCAACATTCATATTGACCACATGTATGGAGATGCTTGGGTGTACTGTGCACAGTATAACTAATTACTAAAACAACATTTGATGTACTTATAAGAATTTGGTAAGTCTACAGTGCACACAAAATCTCAAACCGTATTTAAAATGAGCATCATAAGAAGATCGTACAAGTTTAACTCAAATTAACTAATCTTTCAAACAAATAATCATTCAAGGTATGTGACTGCAATGCATAAAAAACTACTAAAAATCCTTGGTACAAAGAATCTGTAAATGTTCATAATGTGGTACCTTGTTTATTGCATTTTCTCCAATATGAAACTTTAGCAATGTACATAATTTTCACAAACCTCTTGGATTTCAGATTGTGATTCCCTTTTAAAAGTATTAAAAAGGCAAAAACAACAGTTAATTTATTTTTACCTGAAGTAATTAACAATATTCAGATAGATATTTGTATACGGTAGAGAGTTTTCGACTTTGTCGCCTACAATTTCATATATGGTGGAATTTCACAATTCATCATCTAATCATAATGTCTATTGCAAGAGCATTGTACTCCATCACACTCATTTGCATAATTTTCAAAGTTGTTCAACCAGTTCAAATTGTACTGGTTGAAGCTAAAAGATCTGATGCTTAGTTTTTTTTTCTTTTACAGTACACATCACTGAACATTACCTGCAGTTTTCTGCATCAACACTCATTACTTTGTTTTTTTAACCCAAATGGAATTTCCCCTCACTGTCCCAATAAATGAGAGGAGGTGTCCAAACCAAAATGTTTGATATGTAAGAAAATTTCACAAAGAGTCTGGGAGTTCTTACTTTTAATATCTTTATGAACCTATACCTAGCCAAATTAAATAGGTATTTTAAATTAGTAGCTAAAAGTGAAAAGCAAATAACTGCATAAAGTATTGCTACAATTAAATTTTTTAGGATCTTCATAATCTATGTGATTAAAGCACTAGTAATCAGGGAACAATTCATCAGGCTAAAAATAATGATAATAATGTGTAGCACTTTATAAAATAACGTCTACTTTACATAAAAACTAGTGATTAACATATGCTGTAACTTCAGTCAGAAGGTTCAAGTTAACCAATCATACTTTGGATTATAGAGTTTTCTCCAGTAATGGGAGTCAGGGTGTCTCTCCTGGGACAAACTCTTTCCTAATGTTTCCACACACTTGATTAGAAAGTAGTGGAAGGAGATTATGCTTACAAGAAATTGGTTGTAGGCTACAGTGCAATATAAAATATTGATTGTATTTAAAAAATTTCAATGTTTGTGAAGAACCCATACAATCTACAGAGTATGTTAAAGGCTGAATCTCTGTTGTTTCAAGATTTTTGTAATGTATATAAATATTCTACAATCTTTAGTTGTCTTTGTGTTAGCAATATACTATAATTGTATAGCAGACATAAGAAAATGCTACTATCTTTCTAACAGTTTTTCTTACTTCTAAATTGGGAAAAGTAGTTGCTGCAAACTACTATGGATGTGATACAGACAGGTCAAAAGTCAGTGGAATATGGAGCTGAACTCTAGGGACCTAGACCTCACTTTACTCATTAACAAATCTTAAAAAGTGTTTTTCTTTGATCTTACAGGGCATCACAACCAATACTGTACAGTACTTCTAGAAGTACAGTACCAAGTTGCAACACTATCATGTATGATTAGTCTCTCATCCCCTTATCTCCTCTTTTAGTTGATTTTTTGTTGTTACTACATTACTTCTCTCTGGTCTCATTTTTATTACAAATTGGCACTCTATCCTGCGAAGTTACCAACCTTTCAAGCTTTTTATATAGGAATCTTTGCACACTGCATTATAACATTAGTAATAATAACAGATGTGCTGTACTGTAATATCACAGATATTTTTTTCATATTTCTCCCATACAAACATAAAGAATTTCCTAAAATTGGCTAAGACCAGTGATATCTAGTAAATACTTGGTATTCTATTCAACTAAGTATTCAGGGCTAAAAATAAGCCTGTAATCTAAACATACATGAACAGTAGATACTGTATCCTCAATCAACTGTTTAACATCTTGCATAATTATTGGGTGATCAATTCTTAAAATCGGTGATTTTAGAGACTCTAAACAAAGTGGAAACAAACAGAAATCTTTCTTAATCCAAAGCCAACAATCAAGAAAAAGAGAGGTTTTCCCTTGTAAATTTAGTACAGATAGAAATGGTAACCTGTGATCATTGCAAGTGACGTATAAATCTAAGCATGAACATAAAGTGGAGTGGTATTTAAAGCTATCACAACATTGCAGTTGTGTGGGTACATGGTGAGTTTTGTCTCTCAATGCATCAGTCTGCAACATTTTCCAGGTTCAGGTGAAAGTAACTAAAGCCAAAGGTAACGATCAGCCTCGCAACTTTTGCCTACCTTTCGTGCTATGAGTGGGAGGAATGTCAAAATTTTCAACTTATACTTTGGTCTACATTTCGTGCTATGGGTGGGAGGGATGTCAAAATTTCAAATTTTTACTAAATACATTTCTACCTTTCTGATCCATTATGAGGTAGCTACATTGCAACAAGAAAAACATTAATATTATGATATAAAACAAAATTCATAACAATCAATAACCAAACTTAAACCCATATCTCATGAGGTACATTTGAATCAATTGAGGTGAAATATACTCATGATTGATATTATGAACTTGAGTGTTTGGCTTTCAAAATACGATGACAAGACAGTGAACAGATATTGGAAACAAGAAATTTTATCATTACCCATCAAGTTAAATAGTCCCTCAAAGACTATCACTAAGTATCATATAAAGCAATTGTTTTTGTTGATCTATAAACTAAACAGTCGTCACATAAATATCATTTAAAAAAATTCATTTTTATCTTTATCTTTTCAGGTCTAATGAAGAGCAGCAACATTTAATAAAAGTAATTTAAAGTTTAAATACTTACTAACTGCAATTTAAGGTAAATCTCTTATCAAGCAACAACTTAGCAAAACACATACCTGATCTGATGACTAACAAAATCCAACACAAAGCATTATTTGACCGACATTTAATATTCGAAAAAAGGTATTACAATATCTAATACCATCTGAACTTCAAAAGTACCATGAAGGGTGCTAAGTAACTCTTAGGATTCAAGACCTTACTTAATCAGTTAATACAACCTAAAATTTCTACTGCATATTTCCATTAAATATCCAACAGAAATTTATAAAAAAAAAAAAAAAAAAAATAGGTATGACTTATTTTCAATCTTTATTTTTCAGAGCATCTAACCACTAAATGATATACAGTGTACAGTAATCCCTCGCAAAATTGTGGTTTATCTACCTCCCCCTCAGTATATCGTGCATGTATTATACCACAGGCTCTTTATATTGCAGGATCCTGAGGGCACATGAGTTTTATATCTTTCACATTTTTATTATTTTTTTTTAAGAACAAATATAGATTATAAAAAATATCAAAAGATATAAGAATGAAAGAAATACACCATAGATTTCTGTATCTACTTCACTGTTTTGCGGCTATTGGGGGGGGGAGTAACACCCGCGATGGCTAAGGAATTACTGTACTGCAAGAATACCAATCATAATAAAAAAAAAAGGTATATTGCTCAGTATCCTACAATTTCCTGAAAACTATACAATATACTTCCAGACGCTAATCTCTCATATGAATGTATAATCAAAAGAAAACAAACCAAAACATATTGAAAAATATTCTGTTATTCCCCAACAACACTAACAATCTAAAAAATTCAATGAGCAATTTTTTACGCCACTTACCGGACAATCTTCACACCACTTGCCAGAATAGCGTCCATCTTCCGTTTCATTACACTTGCACTGATTACATTCGCAGACTCCGTTACCAGAGCAAATGGTGTTACCATCTGTAAAAACATAATGATTAGCATAGACATTCTTTTTATTACTTTGATACTCGTCATTCTTTTTATGTCGGATTTCTCGTTTGTGGAGCGAGACGTTAAATGAGTTTTTAGTAGTTAGGGTTGATTTCTAATTCACAAATTACAAACTCAATGAAGAACAAAGCAATCAATTTGTGCAGGTTTTGGACTGGTTGTTGATGTTTTGATGGGGGTAAAAATATCTGCAATCTGTTCACTGCAGAGGTAATTATTTTTCTTGTGCAATTTAACCACAACACAGAGTACAAATGCAAAAATTTTAAAGGACTAGTATAAAGGCTAGTTCTTCAGAGTTTTTTAAGACTTTATAACAATTCTTTATAAAGATGTTTTATGTCATGATACTTTAAAACTTCAGGTATACATTTCTTTGACAAAACTTTAAAACCTTTATAGAACTAACTGGTGATGATCTACCCTGTCTCTCACTGTACAACTATCAAAGACATAAGTGCCAAGCTAGTTTGATACCCATTCACATTTTGTGAAAGTTCTTAAGAAAATTATATTTTTTTTCAACAGACATCTACCATTCATTGTTCTTAAGAAAATTATTATTTTTTTTCCACAGATATCTACCATCATAATTCTTATCACTGTAAGGTGAAATAAATCAGAATAATTCATTATATAATAAAACCCCTTAGACACAGCTGTCAAGGAAGCAGTTTTCTTATTATGTTTGATCATGATTCCCTGTTTAAAAAAAAAATCTCCCTTTGATTCTCTTAATAAAATGCAAATCCATATTGTTATTATTATTATTACTTGCTAAGCTACAAATCTAGTTGGAAAAGCAGGATACTATAAGCCCAAGGGCTCCAACAGGGAAAAAGGAAAAAAGGAAAAATAAAATATTTTAAGAAGAGTAACATTAAAATATCTCCTATATAAACTTTTAACAAAACAAGAGGAAGAGAAATTAGATAGAATAGTGTGCCTGAGTGGTTGAATGGAATCTCATGATGGTTTAAGGATGCCAAGAATCTTGAACATGGTCTTATTGTTGAGGGGTTAAACAGAAGCATATTCTACAATGCATCACTTGACAATGAGTGAGTCAGGGTTACAGGAATCTGATAAAAAGAGCATTCTGTTTTGCAACGAAATGTCATTATAGGAGGCAATATGGCAATATAGGAAGAGAAAACTTCAGCAGCCAACATAAAATTAGAGGTAGGTCTAGTAGATCAAGAACCATAGGAAGAAAGATGTCCCAATTGATAATACTTCCATAACTTATTGAGTTAGAGTGGTCATGCACAGTAAACGTGGCACAGACTAATGGGAACCAACCATGTACTGAGAAGTGCTCAAGAAGAATCAGAAATATTCTCATGGCTCTTCATGTCTGAACACAAAATACTATTTTGTGCAACGACACTTTATATTTTCCGTCACAGCAACTAGTGAAAATGGTTACGTTAGAAACAAATCTGAGGGACAGGGTAATAACAATAGTAAATTCTCCAGTTGAAATCCCCATGAGGAAACACCACAATGGTAACGTGAAAGCTTCAAGAGTAATTTTTTTATATTAGAGGTAAACAGAAGTTCTTGTGTAAGGTTAAAGATAGTTCAAGATAAAAACATATGAGTAGGTGTTAACAAGATATAGAGGTGACAGACATGGAACTGACAGCCAGCCAACCACAGTATGTTTCTCCTGGATCAATCACCGAGTGATTTGCTTGATTGTAGAGGGTTGTCTTTGACAGTACACGAGTTTACTTAGCTGTTGCTCTGGTATGAGTCCTTGACGACTACACAGCACATTAACCCCCCAAAAAGTGGTTTCGACAAAGGAAAAACCTATTTTTGGGAAGTTACCAAAGTAACACCGGGTATAATTTAGGAAACAAAAAGAAAATGGAAAAATCAGTAATTAGCAGGAGATAAAAAAATCAGAGGCAATGACAGTAATGGATGCACTGATAACATAACTTTTAGCACAGTATTCTATTTAGCAAAACGAAGGTGGAAATGAGAGCAGTAAAGGTCCCCCCCCCCCCCTCCCCCAGGTAGCAGGATAATAATGTCCACTGTCTTGACAGTGAAATCTTTAGGGGAAACTGCTTACCTTGGGGTAATGTTCACTGCATAAAAATGAATTCATAGCATAATTGTTATAACATAAAAAGCCTAAATCCAAGGAAATGATACAGATATGTGAAAACAGCCCATGTGCTGAGCATGGAAAAATGGCAAATGCGGAGACATGTCGCAGAAGGTATAGATATGAACAGTGGGTTCCATTTTTTCTTGTCAGGAAAAACTGATGCAATAAGAAGCTGTTTTACAAAAGTCAGGTGCCGTGGGATGTAACTTGCATCTGATAGAGATATAAAGACATCAATACTAACTGCATAGTGTGAACCCTTGCATCTTATATGTTAACTTATGATGTTTTTGGTGATGTTTAAGAGATGAGTGCATTATTTTCTATTACCACAGGCAAGTACTGTACTACCACATATGTAATGAGTATGTGTGTTGCAGTAAGTGAACATTTAGTTCTTTCTTTGTGTATCAAATAAATTTTTTTTCATAAAAGTGGAGCGCACCAAACTCCCTTCATGGCTTTACTTAGGATGTTTTCAGGTCATATCTAAAATATGGTATAATTTTATTCAATATTTTTTATCTTTATATGTTTAATGTCTGTGGTGTTAGTGCATTTAATTAATCACCTCAGTCAAATATTAGCTGGTGATACACTTCTATACCCAGTCTTAGGGAGAATCACTACCAATTTATTCATTGTTGATATCTCGGGAGTGGGTTGCAAGTTGGATGTGAGAAGAAACACCGTCACTCTCAAATGTGATGGCCACTGCCAATCTGTTATTACTTCGATGCTTCATAACACACAACATCAAGTAGGTTTTGTTAATTTTTCTACTGATTTCATGTTCTTTGCTATTTGTACTTCCTGGAAACACGCTGTATTTTATCAATGTTAGAGAAACCTGTTGATTTCTGAAGGGAACTTTTCTGTATTCATATGTTCGATGTTCCTTCTCTTTCAAGTACTTATGTATTGTTTCTGTTAGCCAAATAAACCGTGGTAGAGGTAATATTGCTTTTTTTTACCACTTGTCCACAAACCATCAAAATAGAAAAAGTACAATTTCAAACCATTCAGAGAAAGACGTTCTCATAATGGGGGTATGCAATGAAGTGTAATAATCTAATATCTATTGCCATTCACAGCAATATTCTAGTCTTAAAGATAAGAAGTCATTTAATAACTTGCAAAAATGGCAGGTGTAAAAATCTGAAAATGATAATGTACTTTACCTGGATTAACGCAATTTTCTATGCTGTCTTCACAAGTGCAAGCAGGTCCCTTCCAGCCAGATTTGCATTTACATTGATTGCACACACATTCTCCACGGTCAGGTCCGGCACAGAGTAATCCATTGTGACGTTGACATAAGAAGTTTGTGCACTCGCAGTACTTTCCGTTCACAATCTGGTTATTAAAAGATGATACAGTAATTACTAAAACTTTTTATGCATTGCAACAAAATTATATACTATACATTTACTAGCATTGCAATATAAAAGATAAAGCTTGAGCATGAAGTTCAAGCCCAACAAAGATCATTACAATCTTCAAGTTCTAAATCAACACTTCACTGTAATAAATATCAACAACTATTGGGAAACCTTACCTCATCAATATTATCTCTCTCATTGCACTGGCAAACACCACAATGGCAGGTTCCTCGGCCACTACAAATGGACGAGCTATTTGGTTCACGGCAGGTGGAGTCGTCAAAGGTTCCTGTTCCCCACGGAGTACTGGCATCACATTCACAGTTACGGCCAAAGTAGTTCTTATCGCATTTACAGATACCACACTGGTATATACCATGATTATTACATTCTTCGGCACCTGGGATGTAACCCTAAAATGACATATGTTAAAATAAACACTGAATGATATGTAAATAACAGCATTAATAAATATTTGATTAAAATCATCACAAATAGTACAAGAACATATAACTAAATTACACTTGGATAACTAAAACAAAGATTACATATACTTTCTGTTTTAAGGAAACGTTTCTTAAATAACCTAAAACTGACACAAAACCAAAAACTTCCGTATTGCAAAAAGAAAAATATTTTTTGTAAAGTTTCATGAGATTTTACTTGTAGAAAAAGTTTCAGATATCAAGAAACATTAGCTGTCAAATAGCTTACTCTTACATGTGATGAATTTGTTGTTACAAAGTTATACACCCCATCCACCAATACATTAATGTATCTTGAGAAACTAAGATCTATTCTTCCTTGATGTTCAAAGTAATAAATGCTATAATTGAGGCATTATCTTTTCCATAAGTGCTATAATTGAGGCGTTATCTTTTCCATTATAACTGAGACGTTATCTTTTTCGTAAGTGCCATAATTGAGGCGGTGTTTTTCCCGCCTTTTACCCATAATACATACCTCATTGCCTGGTCTCTCGCAATCGCAGTCACAGAGCATCGTTAAGTCTATAAGAAGCCTTTCATGTAGACCAACAGGGTAGATGCTAATCTGCTGTTTCCAATCCTTCCTATCCTCTGGACATTTTGCAAGCTGAAGAAGAAATTTCAAAAGGTAAAAACTTCTACTCCATAACAACTGTGATAAGTAAAAGTAACCTGATTATTTAAATAGAGCACTTTGGCTATAATAAATGTTTCACTCCACAATTTACAAACGAGTTTTCACATTTAAAAAAAAATATTGACACAAAGTATACACAATCAAATCATGAATCACAGCCCATCCTTAAAAAAAGAACAACACTGAGAACTTATAAAGATAAGAACCTGTGTGCAACAAATTAAAAATGATTTCGATAATTGCAAAAAAGAATAAAAATCAATCAACCTTTTCAATGGTGTTTGACTATGTGCAAATAGAAGTGTGAATTCTTGAAACATAGGCAGGCTACTTCACTTGCTGATATTTTACCAAAAATTTTTTAAATTCTCAGGTGCAAAGAGTAAGGATGCTATCAGGTGGACTATTTAGTAATTATTTAAAGTATTTAAGTACATACACATACATATATCAAGGCACTTCCCCCAATTTTGTTGGGTAGCCGACATCAACAATGAAACAAAACAAAAAAGGGGACCTCTACTCTCTACGTTCCTCCCAGCCTAACAAGGGACTCAACCAAGTTCAGCTGGTACTGCTAGGGTGCCACAGCCCACCCTCCCACATTATCCACCACAGATGAAGCTTCATAATGCTGAATCCCCTACTGCTGCTACCTCCGCGGTCATCTAAGGCATCGGAGGAAGCAGCAGGGCCTACCGGAACTGCGTCACAATCGCTCGCCATTCATTCCTATTTCTAGCACGCTCTCTTGCCTCTCTCACATCTATCCTCCTATCACCCAGAGCTTCCTTCACTCCATCCATCCACCCAAAACCTTGGCCTTCCTCTTGTACTTCTCCCATCAACTCTTGCATTCATCACCTTCTTTAGCAGACAGCCATTTTCCATTCTCTCAACATGGCCAAACCACCTCAACATATTCATATCCACTCATAATTATACTGTACTTATAGTTTACAGGTAAGAGAGATTACTCGGGTGCTTTATGTGGATGAGATCATGGTGAGGAGTAAATGTTGATGGTTTGAGCATGCTCTTCTGCTTACCCAAGATATTAGTTCACCAAACTTTCAACTGGGCTCCACAAGCCACTAAAAGAGTTGGAAGACCCAGGCCTACATAGCTGAGGACTATGAAGTGTGAAGGAGAAAGAGATGATGATTGGAGAAGTATTGATTTAAAAGCTCAAGATAGAGACGACTGGCAAAATCTAACCGAGGCCCTTTGAGTCAATAGACATGGGAGGACATAATGATGATGATGATACTGTACTAGTGTACGAGAGCATCAAAATTTATGTTTTTTCTTTCAGGTCATGCTACATGTCCCCCGGGTACAAAGAAAGGGAGTTGTCATTTTTTGATGAGAGAGGGGTGCGAGTGCACTGGATACCTATCTAAATATTTAGCCATACTTTTTGATGGGTCACCTACACTAGTAAATAATAATGTGGTATGTCAACAAGAACCAAATGTCTCCAATGCTCAGTTCATCACTATTAGATAATAGAATTAGCGTATTTCAAAGGCTTTGAGGATATGTAACCCAAAGATAGAGACATTATCAATTTTTCTTTTTTACTTATCATAGAAAGTGCAGTAGACATTTTAGTCAATTCCTATATTATCTATATGAATTTCAATAATCATATTGTATACAGTAGTATTCTTAAAATTAGTTTGCATGATAAATTTCAAAAATGTTATTTTGATAATAAAATAAATTTTTGAATATACTTACCCGGTGATTATAATAGCTGCAGCTCTGCTGCTCGACTGAAAACTCTACGGAAAAAATCCGCCAGCGATCGCTATGCAGGTAGGGGGTGTACTTCAACAGCGCCATCTGTCGTCCAGATACCCAGTACTCATTGTAAACAAAGAACTCAATTTTCTCCTCGGTCCACTGCGTCTCTATTGGGGAGGAAGGGAGGGTCCTTTAATTTATAATCACCGGGTAAGTATATTCAAAAATTTATTTTATTATCAAAATAACATTTTTCAATATTTAACTTAGCCGGTGATTATAATAGCTGATTCACACCCAGGGGGGTGGGTAGAGACCAGCAATAAAAGTTTACATTATTATGAGCTAAGGATTTTTTATTTCATTTTAGAAGTTATCAAAATAACAAAAACAAAATAAATAGGTACCTGGTAAGGAAGTCGACTTGAACAATTACTCTGCCTTTTTAAGTACGTCTTCCTTACGGAGCCTCGCGATCCTCTTAGGATGCTGAGCGACCCCTAGGATCTGAAGTATGAAGGGTTGCAACCCATACCACAGGACCTCATCAAAACCTCTAATCTAGGCGCTTCTCAAGAAAAGAATTTGACCACCCGCCAAATCAACCAGGATGCGAAAGGCTTCTTAGCCTTCCGGACAACCCAAAAACAACAATAAAACATTTCAAGAGAAAGATTAAAAAGGTTATGGAATTAGGGGATTGTAGTGGTTGAGCCCTCACCCACTACTGCACTCGCTGCTACGAATGGTCCCAGAGTGTAGCAGTTCTCGTAAAGAGACTGGACATCCTTAAGATAAAAAGACGCGAACACTGACTTGCTTTTCCAATAGGTTGCGTCGATTATACTTCGCAGAGATCTATTTTGTTTAAAGGCCACTGAAGTTGCGACAGCTCTAACTTCATGTGTCCTTACCTTCAGCAAAGCTTGGTCTTCCTCACTCAGATGTGAATGAGCTTCTCGTATTAACAGTCTGATAAAATAGGATAAAGCATTCTTTGACATAGGCAAAGATGGTTTCTTAACTGAACACCATAAAGCTTCTGACTGTCCTCGTAAAGGTTTAGTTCGTCTTAAATAGAACTTAAGAGCTCTCACAGGGCATAAGACTCTTTCTAGTTCATTTCCAACCATATTCGATAGGCTTGGAATATCGAACGATTTCGGCCAAGGACGAGAAGGTAGCTCGTTTTTGGCTAGAAAACCAAGTGGTAGAGAACATGTAGCCGTTTCAGATGAAAATCCGATGTTCCTGCTGAAGGCGTGAATCTCACCGACTCTTTTAGCTGTGGCTAAGCAAACCAGGAAAAGTCTTTAAAGTGAGATCTTTAAAGGAGGCTGATTGTAGCGGCTCGAACCTTTCTGACATGAGGAATCTTAGTACCACGTCTAAATTCCAACCAGGTGTAGCCAAACGATGCTCCTTCGTGGTCTCAAAAGACTTAAGGAGGTCCTGTAGATCTTTGTTGTTGGAAAGATCTAAGCCTCTGTGACGGAAGACTGATGCCAACATGCTTCTGTAACCCTTGATAGTGGGAGCTGAAAGAGATCGTTCTTTCCTCAGGTATAAAAGGAAGTCAGCTATTTGAGTTACAGAGGTACTGGTCGAGGATACAGATACTGACTTGCACCAGTTTCGGAAGACTTCCCACTTCGATTGGTAGACTCTAAGGGTGGATGTCCTCCTTGCTCTAGCAATCGCCCTGGCTGCCTCCTTCGAAAAGCCTCTAGCTCTCGAGAGTCTTTCGATAGTCTGAAGGCAGTCAGACGAAGAGCGTGGAGGACTTGGTGTACCTTCTTTACGTGTGGCTGACGTAGAAGGTCCACCCTTAGAGGAAGAGTTCTGGGAACGTCCACTAGCCATCGAAGTACCTCGGTGAACCATTCTCTCGCGGGCCAGAGGGGAGCAACTAACGTCAACCTTGTCCCTTCGTGAGAGGCGAACTTCTGCAGTACCTTGTTGACAATCTTGAACGGGGGGAATGCATATAGGTCTAGATGTGACCAATCTAGGAGAAAGGCATCTATATGTATGCTGCTGGGTCCGGGATTGGTGAGCAATATATTGGGAGCCTCTTGGTCATCGAGGTTGCGAAGAGATCTATGGTTGGCTGGCCCCATGTGGCCCAAAGTCTCTTGCACACATCCTTGTGTAGGGTCCATTCTGTTGGAATGATTTGTCCCTTCCGACTGAGGCAATCTGCCATGACATTCAAGTTGCCTTGGATGAACCTCGTTACTAGTGAAATGTTTAGACCTTTTGACCAGGTGAGGAGGTCCCTTGCGATCTCGTACAACGTCATAGAGTGGGTCCCTCCTTGCTTGGAGATGTACGCCAAAGCCGTGGTGTTGTCCGAGTTCACCTCCACCACGTTGCCTTGAAGGAGAGACTTGAAGCTTTTCAAGGCCAGATGAACTGCCAGTAGCTCCTTGCAGTTGATATGCATTGTCCTTTGACTCGAGTTCCAAGTTCCCGAGCATTCCCGACCGTCCAATGTCGCGCCGCAGCCTGTGTCCGATGCGTCCGAGAAGAGAACGTGGTTGGGAGTCTGAACAGCCAGGGGCAGACCCTCTCTGAGGCTGATACTGTCCTTCCACCAAGTCAGGGAAGACTTCATCTTCTCGGAAATGGGGATCGAGACCGCTTCTAGCGTCTTGTCCTTTTTCCAGTAAACAGCTAGTTGATATTGAAGAGGACGGAGGTGTAGTCTTCCTTATGATACGAACTGTTCCAGGGATGATAGTGTCCCTATCAGACTCATCCACTGCCTGACTGAACATCGTTCCTTCTTCAGCATGTTCTGGATGCATAACAGGGCTTGACTTGTTCTGGGGGCCGACGGAAAAGCCCGAAAAGCTAGACTGTGAATCTCCATCCCTAAATACACAATAGTTTGGGATGGGACCACTTGAGACTTTTCCATATTGACAAGGAGACCCAATTCCTTGGTCAGATCTAGAGTCCACTTTAGATCCTTCAGACAGCGACGACTGGAAGAAGCTCTTAGAAGCCAGTCGTCCAAATAGAGGGAGGCTCGGATGTCCGATAAATGAAGGAATTTGGCTACATTCCTCATCAGCCTCGTAAACACAAGAGGAGCTGTGCTTAGGCCAAAGCACAGGGCTTGAAACTGGTAGACAACCTTTTCGTAAACAAACCTCAGAAAAGATTGGGAGTCTGGGTGGATGGGGACGTGGGAGTATGCGTCCCTTAGGTCTAAAGAGACCATCCAGTCTTCCCTTCTGACCGCTGCTAGAACGGACTTTGTGGTCTCCATGGAGAACGTCTGCTTTGTGACAAAGACATTCAGCGCACTGACGTCTAGCACCGGCCTCCACCCTCCTGTCTTCTTTGCCACTAAGAAGAGACGGTTGTAGAAGCCCGGGGTTTGATGGTCCAGGACTTTGACTACCGCTCCCTTTTCTAGTAAGAGACACTTCCTGTTTCAATGCTCGTCTCTTGTCTTCCTCTCTGTACCTGGGAGAGAGATCGATGGGAGACGTTGCTAGAGGGGGTTTTCGTACAAACGGGATCTTGTACCCCTCTCTGAGCAACTTCACAGATTGTGCATCTGCGCCTCTCTTCTCCCAGGTCTGCCAGAAGTTCTTGAGTCTGGCTCCCACTGCTGTCTGAAGAAGGTGGCAGTCAGACTCTGCCTTTAAAGGACTTGGTTCCTTTCTTCTTCCCACCTCTCCCTTCGGCACGAGCACCTCCTCTGCTGGAGGCTCTGCCACGAAAGGGCGGAATAAATCGCAACGCTGGAGTGTCCATCCTTGGTCTAGCTGACAAGGTAGGCAAAGGGGTGGCTTTGCGAGCAGAGGACGCAACCAGATCATGAGTGTCCTTCTGTATCAAAGAAGCAGCAATCTCCTTAATCAAGTCCTCTGGAAAGAGGCACTTAGAAAGAGGAGCAAACAGAAGTTCGGATCTTTGGCAGGGTGTAACTCCAGCTGACAGGAAAGAGCAAAGGTTCTCACGCTTCTTGAGGACTCCTGACACGAATGATGCAGCAAGCTCAGAAGACCCGTCACGTACTGCCTTGTCCATGCAGGACATGATGAGCAAGGAAGTCTCCTTCTCTGTCGGAGAGATCTTCCTGCTAAGAGCTCCCAGACACCAGTCTAAAAAGTTGAAGACCTCGAAGGCTCTAAATATCCCTTTCAACAGGTGGTCTAGGTCCGAAGATGACCAACATATCTTAGAGCGTCTCATGGCTAGCCTGCGGGGAGAGTCTACAAGACTTGAGAAGTCGCCCTGGGCAGAGGCAGGAACTCCCAAGCCGAGAACTTCTCCCGTGGCATACCAGATGCTCGATCTGGAAGAGAGTCTAGCAGGGGGAAACGTAAAGGCTGTCTTCCCTAGACTCTTTTTGGACTGCATCCATTCTCTTATCACTCGTAAAGCTCTCTTGGACGAGCGTGCGAGGACGAGTCTAGTAAAGGCAGGCGAGGATGACGCGTACCTAATACAAACTCTGACGGAGGAGAGCGCGGAGCCACAGACACAAACTGGTCCGGAAACATCTCTTTGAACAGAGCTAGAACTTTTCTAAAGTCCAAAGAGGGTTGCGTGGACTTAGGCTCGTCAAGGTCCGAATGTGGTTCATCAACGTGTGCAGCACCATCATCATCAGAAAGTCCATCATCCGAGTATTGAGGAGGAAGCGGCAATGGAGTAGGTAACGGCTGGTTAGCTGAGTCCGGTCGCACGGGTGCACGCGTGACTGAACCGGACGCAACGTCATGGAACTGTTGCCCAGTCTGTGAGCTGGCAACAACCATAGCAGCGCGGGGACGCACAGCGTCTACTCCAGACTGTCTAGTCTGATGTGGGTGAGCAGTGGCAACCACACTGGGTTGCGGAGGTTGACGCACCGCGTCAAAATAAAACAACTCTGACGGTTGTTGTACCTCGCGAACGTCAACGGAAGGCTCCGTGCGTCGCTGAACGTCAACATGCGGCTGGCAGGGCACACTGGAACGCATGGGTGGCGGGACTCTCTCAGCTGGAGTGCGCAAGAAGGTTGCCTCAGCGTCCACAGGACGCACAACCGAGTGTGTGGTTGGTTGTAGGCAAGAGGCTGGTGCAGCAGCAACCTTCTCCGCACGAAAGTCCTGCATCAGAGACATTAATTGGGACTGCATGGTCTGCAGCAAAGACCACTTAGGGTCTGCAGGAGCAGGTGCGGCGACAGACGGTGTAACTGCCTGAGGCGGTACCGCTTTACCTCTCTTAGGAGGTGAGCAGTCATCGGAAGACTGCAGCGAGTCCGAACTGACCCAGTGGCTACAGCTGGGCCGTTGGACTTGCGCGGAAGGGACCGACTTGCGCTTTAACGGTCGTGAGACCTTGGTCCATGGTTTCTTGCGAGTAACCTCTTCCGCAGACGAGGTATAAATGGGGTCTCTTGTCTTTGTGTGGCAGGGGCGATCTTGGGTAGATACGCCCGAAACCACGGAGGGAACGTCTGTTCGCTGATTAAAGCCTCTCGAACCCATTGGTCGTACGACATTGCTTCTCCCCTGGACTTGGGAGCTTGCAAGAGGTCCCGCACTAGGAAGACGACAGGCACGAACAGACGAACCCTCAAGCGCAACACTATCCACAACACTATCACTCACTTTATCACTTCCCACTGCACTTTTACACTTCAGCTCCTTGACGTCCGCCATGAGCTGGTTACGGTCACTAGCCAGGGACTCAACTCTCTCACCCAGAGCTTGGATGGCACGCATCATATCAGCCATCGAAGGTTCCTGAGTGCCAGAAGGGGGGTTAGGAGCAACCACTACAGGGGAAGGAATAGGTTGTGGGGCATGAGGAGAGGAAAATTCAACAGAACGAGAGGAACTTCTCCTGACTCTATCTCTCTCTAGCCTACGTGTATATTTTTGGAATTCGATAAAATCGAATTCCGAAAGCCCAACGCATTCCTCACATCGATCTTCCAATTGACAGGTTTTATCCCGACAATTGGAACAAACAGTGTGAGGATCGATAGAGGCCTTCGGAAGACGCCTTGAACAGTCCCTAGCATTACACTTCCTGAATTTTGGGACTTGAGAAGGGTCAGCCATTTTGAATTGGTCAAAGGGGAAGTCAAAAACTATCCAAAGTCATCAACAAATAATCCGATATCAAAAAAAGAATGCAAGGATTTATTGAAGAGAAAGCCTGCACAGCGAAAGCTCAAAACTAGAATAGTGTACTTCACCAAATAGTTGTGAAAACAAATCCAGTTAGCAACAGCGAATTAGTAGGTCTTGCCGGTAGCACGACAGAGAGAAAATTGAGTTCTTTGTTTACAATGAGTACTGGGTATCTGGACGACAGATGGCGCTGTTGAAGTACACCCCCTACCTGCATAGCGATCGCTGGCGGATTTTTTCCGTAGAGTTTTCTGTCGAGCAGCAGAGCTGCAGCTATTATAATCACCGGCTAAGTTAAATATTGAAAAATAAATAACCTTACTAAACAGCTTGAATTGCTTTTATTTAACATAAACAACACCAAACAGCAAGCACTCACCTCAACTTCTACACGGAAATCAACTTGATCCCCAACGCGTAGACCTTGACAAATATTGGTCTCCTTTTCTGTGGCGCCTTTGCATTTACTGAAGAAGCGGATAGAAACAGGGTCTGCTGCATTGTGCTTCAACTCTACTTTACTTGTGATTTTCTGAAAATAAATGAGCTATCATTTACAGGCACTTGTTCATCTTTTAGCTTAAATTAATAGCCTCCAAGATCTTAATCTTAATTTCATATACTATAAAGCAAATCAAGAGGAAAATTTTCCTCCTTGGTCCATAGATTTTCACTCTATTATTATTATTATCATTACTAGCTAAGCTACAACAATAGTTTGAAATGCAGGATGCTATAAGCACAAGGGTTCCAACAGGAAAAAGTAGGCCAGTGAGGAAACTTAATAAGAAAACAAAAAAACTACAATGAACAATTAAAATAAAATAGTTCAAGAACCGTGACAACATTAATGAAAATCTTCCATCTATTAACTATAAAACTTAAAAAAAAAGAAAAAAAAAACAGGAGGAAGAAAAACGAGAGGGGAAAGATGTCGTATCAGAAATGGGATCTTACACTGTATTCTCCTTTAACCAGTTCAACAACATTGGATGAATTTGCTGTTAGTTCTCCAAAACTTGATCCCTCAATCATTTGGGAGAGCCGGGAGTACACAGATGTCTGCTCAGCGGTCACAGCAAAAATTATGTTCATTTTGTGCTGTTTGGCAACTTGGTTAATCTGAAATAAGAAAATTTATAAATGAAAAATAATAGAATTATGAAATAAATTCACCAACTGTTAAAATAACCAATCCAGTGCATTAACTGTGGAACAAAGAACAAAATGATCTTGGTGAACTATTGTGCTTTTCTTGGTTATAATACAGACTAAAATAAACAAGTATTCAATCAAATTGAAACAATGAAATACTGTACTCAGGGAAAAATAAATTTAATGATTTATTTTCATGCTACCCTGTGACACATGATGCCATGTTTAAAGGTTGCTCATGAATGGCTGAGGCAAGGGACAATGCCCTAGGGACTGACCATATATACGTATGATCAGCGCTCAAACTCCCTCTCCACCCAAGCTAAGACCAAGGAAGGCCAGGCAATGGCTGCTGATGACTCAGCAGATAGACCTATAGGCTCCTCCGAACCCCCTATCCTTAGCTCACAAGGATGGTGAGGTTGCAACAACTAAAGGAAATAACGAGTTTGAGCGGCACTCGAGCCCTAGTCTGGCGATCATCAGTCAGGGACGTTAGCTTCACGGCCACCACAACCCTACAAAGCTTGAGCTTCTCAACAGCTAAATAGAATAAGTTATTTTTCTCTCAATACCCAAACTTTTCCCTTCAGGGACCAACCAGAACAGTATCAATGTTTTATTCGTATCATGAGGCTGAACCCACGCCCATTTGACCATGAGATTTGTCTAACCCAGTTATCTCATACTGTGTGATACCCTCTGCTTAACAGCTATGGAACATGGAATGTACCCCCAAAATTAAACCCAATATTATCATGATATTGCTATGCAATTAATCCTCTTGCAGCCATATTTTTGAGAACCTAATCTCGGAGCATAGCAGCAGTTGCCTGTAACTCACAAATAGATAACCTATAACATAAAAGGGCAAGATTTCATGATGTTCATATGATGCCGATGTTACCCTATACTGCAGAAACTTGGTTATCTACAAAGAAAATCGGGACAATTTCAATTAGGTGTCACTATAAAAGTGCTAAAGTTCAGGCTTCGAGTAAACCAAAAAGAGAATTTTTTAGGTCATATGGTGTTCAGATGCTGTAATGTACATTGAGATCTCAAAGACTGGAATACTGTACCTTGGACACGGGTTGGGAAAATGAGAGAAACAATGAAAAAAAAAAAGTGGTTAATAAGGGACAACACCAGTAAGAAGGTCCAAGAAATTGAGAAAAAATTATGATGGCCTAATCCAGAGGAGAATTCGGGCATAAATGCACCGGTCAAATTACAGTTATAGTATCTATTGCACATTATCTATATAAAGGTGATCTAAAGTGCTGCAAAATCATAAGTTGAAAGTTGGTGAATAATGAAATTAATGTTAAGTTCTTTTACAACAATCTTATAAAGTATTTAAACTAAACAATAAAAAAATTAAACACTAACAATGATCATTTTCAAAATAAAGTTTATGATTTTATTATATTGACTAAAAGTAACACGTTCTCAAAAACAATGATGAAATTTTGGATACCAGTCAAAACACCTTAAGCCTGAACACTGTTTCCTTCAAATGCTTTCTAAGTTTTAGGCAGCCATATTTACTGTACATATAACGTTTTCCCTATAACAGACACAACCCTGTCTATCCAGGAGACGCAGTTAAACCTGTTTTGCAAGATATCCCAATTATACCTATCGAAAGTTACCTACCTGAGCTACAGATGGATAATCTTGGAGTGTTGAATGTGTATAATTCCCACTAAGATCAAGGTGACATTCTCCATCATTAGGTTTCACAATACCACCAAGCTGAAAAGATAAGCAAAGAAGTATGCAATCAGCTTCAAGCCTTAAAATACAAAATGAAATGTTTTTAATGCTTGCCTCGAGATAATCTTTATCTATAAAGATAATGCTATACATACTTGTTCATGTTTCATAAATAAAATTAAACCATACATAATCCATTATGTTTCAGGTTATATTATCAAAATAAAAATAAGATATTCAATTAAGCTTCAGGTTTCATTAAACCAATCAAAACATTGCTGTATTTCACACTAGCCTTTTTCAATTCCTTGAAAAAAAGACAACACCAACTCAACATACTTTGCCATCCCCAGCATAGTGGAAACCGGCATCAGTTGAAAACACCAGAAGTCTTCGGGCTTCCTGTCTCCACCTGATTTGGTCTTGACACACTACAGCTTGCATAATGGCATCAAAGCCACCTTCTGGAGCATCCAAGTTTCCAGAGACAGGTGCCTTCTGCACTTCCTCCTGTAGATAAAGGCAGAAGTTTTAGAATAAAAAGACAAAACGGGTTATGATTCTAAAATAGCTCGAGTAAAAAGTAAAATAAAAGTTGACTTTTTATAAAAATGCTATTGCAATACTTCGATCCAAAAAGTATAGACGGTAGTATTAGCCCCTCAACTTATGAACGTAGGCAATGGAGCAGATTACTATTCGCGGCTTTTATATCTTAATGGGATACTAATACGTGAATATTACAAGCATAACTAGTGGATACAATTAAAGGGTGTGAAACATCAGCTGTTCATTCGTTTGTTTAAGATTGCCACACTTTATGTGGAACACATTTAATCAAATGAACGAACAGCTGTGTTCAATGTAAAAATTTCTTTTTTATTCAACTGATGTTTCACTTAACTGTATCCAATAATTATTCAAGTAATATTTACATATTACTATAATACTAAGATGTAATAACACCGAATATTAATCTTTTCCAGTGTTTTCATTCATAACTTGGTGGATACTACCGTCTACGCTTTCCAGATCAGCAGATTAATGCAAACTTTTGAAGGATCTTTTTTTACTTCCCAGAGGAAACAATTAATACTTAAACTATCACTTTATCATAATAAGGTAAGTAGCTGTATTCAAAATATTCTAATCATATATTATTTACTGTCAATTTTAATGGCATATATACTAATATTTTAATTTTTGACTTGCCACAGGGTTTCACACCCCAACAGATCCTGCTAACTTTTCATTTTTTCTATATTCATTCACTGTTTGGATTATAATTATTTTACTTAGTGAAGTTACGAGCCATTTATATCGGTAATTTGTAAATGTAAGATGGTTATTAATTTTAGAATTATTATAGAGTAAAATACATTTTTATTTTGAGAATTATTAGTAGAGTATATTTGTTTTACTTGTACTTTTCATGAAGTGACTAACCATGTTTTTAAATACTACAGTATCATTTTTTTTTAAGAGGACACACCTGTACTCAAAATATTGTTGTGGCTTCATTTTTCATTTTTGCTACTCACAGAGACAAAAAATGTCTCTGGCTATTATTACTTTACCTAGTTAACAAAACAAATATGTTCAGGTATTCTATTTCATTACTATATATTAAGCCTTTTATTGGAAACAAGTAAACTTTAGTGAGCTCGTAGGGAAGTATCTCATGTTTAAGATGAAAGTCAATGGGGAAATAAATATGCTTCGATGAACGAATTTTGGCTTAACGAATGTTTCTTTGGGAACGGAACTCGTTCGTATAACGGCACACTGGTGTACTGTACATAATTTTTTCTATAACATTGTATTTCACTATTTCCCTCTGTCATTTCTACCACTAACAAACAATTTTGTTAACACAATTGGCAGAATATTTATTCTTAATAGCTTTAAACACCACTACAGTATTATAAGCTAAACTACAACCCTAGTTAGAAAAGCAAGATGCTATAAGTCCAAGGGCTCCAACAGGGAAAATAGCTGAGTGAGGTAAGGAAACACGAATACACTACAAGAGAAGTAATACAATCAAAATAAAATATTTTAAGAACAGTAACAACATTAAATTTGATCTCTCATACATAAACTATAAAAACTTAAAAAAAAAGAGGAAGATAAATACCAGAGCAGCATGCCCGAGTGTACCCTAGAGCAAGTAAACTCTAATCCAAGACAGTGGAAGGCAGCCATGGTACAGAGGCTAGGGCACTACCCCCCAAACTAGAGAACAATGGTTTGATTTTGGAGTGTCCTTCATTACTCAATACTTCAGTACTCAATACTCGTTAAGAGAATAGACTAGACAATATTTTTCTCAATTCTGGCTTGCTTTTGTAAATTATATAATAAATCGTGGAATGCAATAATAGTAACAAAAGTAATAACTTACTGCAAAGGCTTCAGCATTGGTGGTGAGTGGCAAGGCATTCTTGAAACCGTATGGCGCTGCACATTCCTTACACGGTCGTTCTAGTCTGGGAATTGATAAAATGGTCATAACAGAAATGTTTCCTTTCAAAATCCTGATAAAACATAAGCATTGCATTGCTCACAAGTATCACAAAAGTAATTCATCTGTCAGCGTATCAGTTTCACTATAATTTCTCTTGCAATCACAACTTAATAACACCTCCATTTATAAGAATGATGGAAAGCCATTTTTCTTTGATTCAAAGCATTTTATAAATTCGATAATCTTGATTTTCTCAACTTACTTCTCAGGGACTGTGCTAACATAGGGCATTACGACTTTGTCAACAAATGATCCAAATCCAAGCCTGAAATTCCTGGTAATTTTCTGCATCTCAAAGGCTAAGAGTGTTCCAAGTTTGGAAAGAGATTCCTTGTCGTCCTCCATAGATTTCGAGAGATCCATAAGATAGTACAGATCTACTGGATAATCCTCGGCTTGACGGAACGTCACCTGCATGCTGCTAGTTTCCACTGTAAAAGACAAAAAAAAGTTTTTTGTGTAACCTGACCACTAACTTGAAATAAGTAAAGCTCCTAAACCGAGTCCAAGAGAGTGTGTCTAATTCTAGGATTTGAATTCTATCAGGCAATCTACATGTTAAACGAGCAATTGATTCATTAAAATACTTATGTCTAATACTATCTCCTACCAATAAGTATATATCTAATAAAATCCACACTTTTTATATGTAAAAATGACCATTTTTTCAATTATCGAATAGCTAACCATTATCACCAATCGGAGATCACTGGTCGACTGGTTCTATCCCCTTGAGGAAGGGGGATTTACCTCATACATTGCTCTGTATTTATGAAAAATAAATAAAATTTCCTCAACTCTATTTATTTCAACAATCAGGTTATGCAAATCATGACACAAGAATTCTGAACAGATGCTCATACATATATAGTGTACTATGGAGAATAAAAAAAGTATCAATAATATCAACATTATTAGCTAAACTACAACCCTAGTTGGAAAAGCAAGATGTTATAAGCCAAGGGCTCCAACAGGGAAAATACCCCAGAGAGGAAAATAAACCAGGAACCGATAGAATAGTGTGCCTAAGTGTATCCTCAAGCAAGAGACCTCTAACCCAAGACAGCGGAGGACCACGGTACAGAGGCTATATTGTAATCTATAGCCAACTTACAAACTCGGAGAGACATGGCAACATGTTGCGGCTGAATCTGAACTACGCTCTCGCCAGACGCCGAAGCGCTGCCCTCTCCACCAGCCACTGCTGATCCTGCCAAAACTCCCGCAGCAGTTAATTCTTCATTCCTAATTGATTCAAAGTAGTTCTCAGGTGCATAGATATTGCCGTCTGCCCCACAAGCACTTCGCCACCTAGAGGCAATGTCATCAGTTCGTTTAATACACCTCGGAAGTTCTTTCCCGCCATCTTCGGAAAAATTCTGTAGGGAAAGTAAAGGAGTAACAATATTAACAACAGATAAACAAAATAGCAACAGAAATGCAAGATATAATCCCTCACTGAAAAGAGAAACACAAGAGTTTTCTTTCCCATACTCAGAAGCTATTTTAAGAAAACAGTTTTGATTCTGTACAAGGTATAAAATCTTACAAACTTTGTGTGAACATTTAAGGAAATTGTATTAAAAGCTTGGTAATGAAATTGAAGCAACATTCTAAAATAAAAGAGTTAAATATTGTATACAGTAAGTATTCAATTATGCACACTATGATACTATGATAACAACATTACAATATTTGAATACTAGCATCCTTTAATAACATTACAATACTGTACTGCCTATTCAAGTGTACATCAAGTGAGTATGTGATCCTAAAACAATGAAGGTATCCTTAACATTAAATTGAATAGAATAGAATGCACTACCTACTTTCTTCCGTTAAATAAACAGACCACTGTGTAAGAACAATCACAAGAATGTAAAGAATTAACTTGAATGAAGAAAATTTAAAATCCTATACTGTACAATACAGTACAGTTAATAAATTTCAAACCTTTTCAAAACCTAAATAACCTGATACTCACTCCTGATTTTCCACACCACATACAGTTAGGCGTCTGAATGCAAGCCGAGCAAGATGCCATATTTCGGCATTCTTGCGATGCCCAACCGATGCCAACCAGAGACGCCACCAACAGCAGTAACGTTTTGACCCGCATTTTAGATATTTTACCAGTAACTACTCCTGAAAAATAATATAATAAACCTTTAGTAAAAATAACTGTTTATACATTTCTTTTAAAATACAGTAGTCTCACTTCATCAAATGTAAATCACATATAATCCACAAAAACAGGATTGCAACTGTAAGCCACAGAACCCTTAATTATTTTCCTAATTATAAGAGCTTTTAAACATGACAAACTTGTAACAGAGTTTGTATTTTTCCTAACATACAAACCCGAATTCTTTAATATGGGAGATATTCTAACGCGAGCTGGAAAATACGGTAGAAAAACCTTAACAAGGTCGTTAACGACCAGGCAGGTAGTTATCCACCTGTTAGCGGTGGGGGACCGCCAGACGGTAGCTACTGTTTACCTTCAATCGAATTCTAGCTAGGACTATTCTAGGGGGCGGTGATGGAGGGATGATTTGTGTAAAAAATTCTGGTTTGTATGTTAGGAAAAATACAAACTCTGTTACAAGTTTGTCATTTGTTCCTAAACTGATACAAACCCTCATTCTTTACCATAGGAGACTTAGTCCTGAGGCTAGGGTGGCCAAGGAGTTCCCTATTCATAAGGAAGATAGTCCTCAGACTAGACTCTCGAAGAAAAAATCTCCGGTCAATCTTCTTTCTTTGTAGATCCCCATAATCTTAGCACAACTGAAAGTTTGTAGCTTCATGGAAACAAATGTTTCAGGATGAACTGGGTCAGGAACATTCAACTCGGACCCTTTCATACTTAGGATGAAAAGGGGAAACCTCATGACTATGAGTACAGTATACTTATACCCTGTGAGAGGAACCAGACGAGTTTCATACCTTATTTCCATTGGCGAGTGGCGAGTCCAGTTGAAATTGGCTACAGACCAGGATACCCAGATGGGAGGGAGAAGGAAACGAAGAAGATAGATGGATGTCCTTCTTAAAACCTAGTGTAACACAGGATCCTCAACCAATGGCTACTGTCCCCTGAAAGGGAGTAGGGTAGCTAGCTACAGCACCTGTTGACCTGCCACAATTGGCCTTCTTGAAAAGTTGTCTAGAGACCTGTGTCACATTGCTCAAATAGTGAGCGGTGAATGTAGATTGGCATTTCCAGACTCCAGCTCTTAAGACTTAGGAGACTGAGAAATTTCTCTTAAATGCCAGTGAGGCAGCCACTCCCCTAACTTAATGGGATTTGGGTTGTGCTGCCTCTGGGTCTCCATGAATAGCCCTCGCAATAACTTTCTTGAGCCAGAAAGAGATGGTGTTGCGAGAGACTCTCTTCTTTACCTTGTTGGTACTAAGGAAGAGGTGATGGAGACGTGGTCTGAAAGGTCTGGTGCACTTCAGGTATTTCCTTAGCGCCCTGACTGGGCACAGTAACAATTGGTCTGTATCCTGTGCTACCTTATTGAGGATGGAAAATTGAAATTCTCGAAACCTCTCATCGGCAGACGAAGGATTCTGAGTCTTAGCCACAAAGCCTGGCACGAAGTTGAGAGACTTCCCTCCATCCCCTAGAATGGGTGACATCGTAAGACAGACCATGTAGCTCACTGACCCTTTTAGCCGAGGCCAGAGCTACTAGGAAGATGGTCTTAAGGGTCAGAAAGTAGTCTGAGGTCCTATCTAAGGCTCATAAGGCAGACCCTTCAAGGAATGTAAGACCAGAGACACGTCACAAGGTGGTGGTCTAATCTCAACTGGAGGGCAAGATCTCACAAAACCTCGAATCAACAAGGCGATATCTTCCGAGGCGGAAAGGCCAACCCCTCTCAGTCTACAGATGAGGCTCAAGGCTGAGCGATAGCCCTTAATCGCTGAGACTGAGAGGAGCTTTTCCTCCCTGAGGTACAAAAGGAAGTCTGCCACTAAAGGAAGAGAGGGATCAAGTGGAGACATGCCTCGCCTTCTACACCAAGCTGCAAACACTCTCCATCTTGCTTGGTAGGGGTTTGTGGAAGATTGCCGCAAGTGCCTGGACATGTGCTCAGCCACTCTCTGAAAAGCCTCTGCGTCAGAGGAGTGACTGGATAGCCTCCAGGTGTGAAGTTTCAGTAAGGGAATTCTCCCGTGGGGGACACCACTGTGTGGTTGCGTCAGCCAAAGGGGTTCTGGAGAAAGAACCTTGGAACCTGAACCAGAAGGGAAAGACAGTCTGCGTACCATTCTCTGCTTGGCCATGCCGGAGCTGTTAGGGTTAGCTTGCAGTTCCGGGAGGTCCTGAGTTTGTTGATCACACTTCTCAGTGGGCAAAAGGGTGGAAAGGCGTATGCGTCCAGGTTGTCCCAAGACTGTTGAAGGGCGTCCTGGACTGCTGCCTGATGATCTGGAACTGGAGAACCGTAGCAGGGAAGTTTCGCATTCAGAGAAGTGGCGAACAGGTCTATTGTGGGGAACCCAACAAAGCTATTACTGCCTTCGCTACTCGAAGATCCAAAGACCATTCGCCACTCAACACTTGGTGATGCCTGCTTATCTGATCCGCCACAATGTTTCTTCGACCCAGAATAAACCTGGCTGAGAGAGAAATGTCATGACCTTCCGCCCACTGGCAAATCTGTACTGCTAGAAGACAGAGGTCTCTTGCCAGAGTACCCCCTTGCTTGTTGATGTACGAGACGGTTGTGAAGTTGTCACCCATCAGCACCACCTCTTGTCCTTGTAGATCTTCTACAAAGTATTTTAGGCCTTTCCAGGTTGCTAACAATTCCAGGTGATTTATATGGAGTTTGTTCTATCGGAGACCAGACTCCTGATGCTAACTTCGGGCCTAGGTGGGAACCCCAGCCCCGTAGTAACGCGTCCGAAAAGCAATTGGGGCTTTGGAGAGGAATGCCCATCTGGGTATTTTCTCTAGCTGACCACTACTGAAGATCTTGTATCACAACAGCTGGAACCTCCACTGGCAAGAATGGAGAATCATTCTTTTGGGATCAATGGGTCTTCAGATGCCACTGGAGACTTCGCATTCTTGATCTTCCGCCTGGAACTAGTTTTTCCAGTGAGGAAAGATGGCCCAGACGACTCTGCCACAAAATGGCTGGAGGAGGCAGTGGAGACAAGAGTTGGGCGATGGATTGTTCCAGTCTCAGAAGTCTGTCTTCCGAAGGGAAACACTCTCCCTACCTGGGAGTTGATGGACATCCCCAGATAGTTCATGACTTGAGTCGGACTCAAAGAAGACTTCTCTACATTTACAAGAATCCCCAGATCCTTGCAAAGGTTGAGAAGCCTTCTCAGGTGATTCAGAGCTTGTTCCCTGGACGAGGCCAGAAGTAGGCAATCATCCAGATACCTTAGCAGGCGTATCCCGTGCTTGTGTGCCCAGGAGGAAACGAGTTCGAAAACCCTTGTAAACACCTGTGGGGCGGTCGAGAGGCTGAAGCATAGTACTGTACTTTGAACTTGAAGCTTCGACCCTGAACCACAAAGCGAAGGAATTTCCGAGTTGAGAGATGGATTGGTACTTGGAAATATGAGTCTTTTACATCCACAGATGCCATAAAGTCTCCTTGACGCACCACTTGGATCACGGAGGCTGCTGTCTCCAGAAAGAGGCGACTGAAAAACCCCCTGGGAGATGTTGGGGACCTGTTGGATGGTGCCCTTTAGAAGCATACTCTGGATTTCCTGAGCTAGGGCTTGCTGTTTCCCACAATTCCGAGGGACCTGGGAGGAGGAGATTGGAGGAGTAAGGCCTATGAAGGGGATGCGGTACCCCCAATGTAGCAACTTGATGGTCCATTGCATGGCCCCCATAGCTTTCCATCTTCCCCAACTCAACTACAGGTACCCCCTACACACTGGAAGGGGGGAAACGAGACCCTATTTCTATCTAGGGTTCCTCCCTCTGCCTTTTGCCTAGGGAGGAGTCAACTTTCCTCTGCCCATAGGTTTGGCTACAAAGGAGGGGCGGCTGAGGCTCTTGGCTGGAAGTGGAGCTGGAATTGTGGTCTTAGGTTGTGGAGTTGGCTGCTGTTGCAATGTACAAAAGGAGGCAGCCTTTTGCATCGCAGTGTCCTGCGTCTCTTTCCTCCAAGTACAGTATATAAGGTAGAGGAACCTGTCTGCTTGGAAAAGAGGAGAGATTGTAGAAGGTCCAAGTTTCTCAAATCTGATCTCTTGGCCTTACCGATACTCCTATGAAGTCTGGAAACTACTGATTCCCTCCTTTTGAGAACCCAATTGCCCCACATGGTCGCTGTTGTAGCAGTTAGTAAGTCCATTGTCTTGGTCCCAGCAGTTAGGACTTCCTGTAGGGACTGCGTGGAGTCGTGGTTTGACAGGTCCTCGTGACTCGCGAGATAGCCGACTGTACCAGACCACGTTTCAAACCAAGATAAAGCCTCCAGAAGGGATATTGAACCAGCTTTCATTGCCGGGGCTTCTGTGGCTGAGAAAGAGACTGGAAGAGTAGAGTCTCTCCAAGGAACAGCCAGGTGTCAGCGTCGCCATGAGGGGATCCAAAATCAGAGGAGAAGGGTTGGCATCTCTGGCATTGTAAAAGTGCTATTGCCTCATAAACGGGAATTGTAAAAATTTATGGGATCCCTGAGACTTCAAGGAGCCTGTTTCTCCCGAGACCACCTACGAGACCTTCTTCAGACAGCCTGCAGTGTGAACAGACCATTGAAGTTTAATTCTGGTCTTAGGGTTCGGTGGAGGACGACATAGCCTGTCTAAGGCTGGAGTGTCAGTGTGTCAAGGAGACATATGTAAATTGCCGAAGCCTGAGATATTACACATAGTTCTTAGAGCCCTTAAATAGGAGGAGTCTGAGTCCTTTGATGGCTGCTCTTCCGAGGAATCCTCAGGCTGTGCTAATTCCTCGCGTGTTATTACAGGTGAAGTGGGGATACGAGTAGCAGAAAACTTTTGTCTTACCCCTCACATCTTTCTTATTTGAAAGGGGAAGAGCAATAGAAGTCAGAGTGTCTGGAGGTAACAGCGAAGTAGGAGACCATGTTACCGTTGTTACAGGGGAAGGCTGAGCGCTGGATAATGGTGCCATGAACGCCTGACCTTGCGTGGATGTCAACGATCTAGGAGAAGGTGACCGAATTATTGGCACTGACCTAGTAGAATCCATAGAGATTCCTCTTTGAAAGTTCTGAAGGACGAGGTGGAAGAGGCCGAATTGATCGGAGATCTGGCCTCTTCCCTCTGGTCTTAAAAGAAGAGAAGAAGGGTTGAACACCTGCATCTTCTTCCAAGGTTTTCGAGAGGCTCGTATTCCCTAACTCATTAGGGAGCAAGGGAACCAGGGATTTTGTCCTGTCTGAAACACAAGGGCGAGGTGATTGACCCCATGAGAGTATGATCGGAGACTTGCGAGATCGAGAAGTCAAAGGGCGAGAGCGATCTTTCTCTGATGATAAAGAGCGAAAGTGAAAAGCGCTCTTTATGACTTTCCTAGCGCGATCGGAGATCCTCAAACTAACATGTGAAGGAGAGAGTTCGAGGTCAGGGCGCGGTTTGCCCTTGGCCACGCTCCTGGCGCGATGAGATGAAAAATTGTGGGAAGAGCTTCTCTTAAGGGAGCGCTTATTATGCTTTGAAGAGTTCTCTTGTGACAAAGAGCGAGAACATAACGTAGTGCTCTTTTTCTTGAAGCGCTTTGATGATCCCTTGCGAGAGGAAGACGACAATGAGGCAGAACGATGACGAGAGGAAACGCTCTTCTTAGGTTTACGACGAGAGCGCTTATAGTCTTGAAGCGAGACGTTTCATGAAGAGACAGAAGGCGAGGAAGAGCGAGAACGATGATGTCTCTTCCTATGCCGCCTGTCTCTCCGGCGAGAACGTCTAGGCGAAGGTGAGCGAGCTCTCCTTTTCCTCTTCTCTCTCTCCCTCCTAGCCTTCAAAGAGGGGCGAGGACGATGAGGAGGAGGAAAGGACTTGAGGCACCACCTTGCCTGCGAGGAACTGGTTCCAAGCTTCCTCCGAAGGAGAACCAGGAAGTCCAAGGGAAGGCCATACCGCTTGTACATGATCTGGAATGAAAGTGGTAATGGAGTCATTCCCGGTGGCGGAAAACATTGCCCCACTAGGGAAGGCAACGGGATCTGCCTGACCAAGAGGATTGGGGATTAAATCAATGGCGCCACTCTTCCTTGACTTCCGCCCGAAGGAGGGAGGCAAAGAAGTCTCAAGGGAGAGAACGAGAGGCCAAAGAAGAGGCCGGAAATTCCTTACCTTTCGATGGCGAACCTGGAGGTAAAAAGTCCTCCTTGGATTTCCTCTTCTTCCTCTTCTCTCGAACTTTTCCCACTGAGAGGGTGACCACTCTCAACATACATGGCAGGGGGAGCCTTCAGAACACCTATGACCTCTGCACCCAGGGCATAGGGAATGAGGATCCACTCCGGCGGCGAAATAAAGGTGTCACAGAATATATATATATATATATATACTGTATATACACACATATACATATATATATATATATATATATACACATATATATACATATATATATGCATATATGTGTATATATGGGCACACACACACACACATATATATATATATATATATACAGTATATGTATATATATATATATATGTGTGTGTGTGTATGTATGCATGCATATATATATAATATATATATATATATATATATACACATATATATATACTGTATATATATATATATATATATACTGTATATACACACATACATATATATCATCAGAAAATTACTAATCCACTGCGGAACAAGGCCTCAGAAATTTCTTTCCAATTGCATCCGTTTTTTGGTCTTTCTATGCCAGTCATACCTGCAAACTTAGTTTGTCAATCCATTGTCTTCTCTTCCTTCCCCTACTTCTTTTGCAATTTCTTGGGACCCATTCTGTTAATCCTAATGTTCATCCATTATCTGTCTTTTTCATTATATGTCCTGTCCATGTTCGTTCAATTTCTGACATGTTGTTAGAATATCTTCTACTTTAGCTTGCTCTCGTATTCATGTTGATCCCTTTCTGTCTCTTAGTGTAATTCCCATCATTATTCTTTCCATAGCTTTTTCATTTGTAACTAGCTTATGTTCGAAGGCTTTAGTACGGCTCCAAGTTCCAGATGGCTAAGTTAAAACTTGTAGGACCAACTGATTAAACACTTTTCTTTTTATAGAAAGTTGTGTTTTACTTTTCATAATCTCATTTTGTTTACCAAAAGTTTCATGTTACCCTATTTTCACCTAGTAAATGGGCATTACAATTTCTTCTGTACCCTGACTTTCCATCGACCTTGGTACTTTAAAGATATGCTTAAGAATAGTCTATTGGCTTATCATCAAATTTTAGAAATATCTATTCACATTTTTACTTAAATATCTCCTTATCAAGGACGTCTATATTTACTATCGTAGTTGTTCTATTATTCGCTGTTATTACCCATGAGTAAACGAATGCCTTACCCACCTTTGCTTCCTCTTTCCAAGATGCAAGCATTCGACTTTGTGAAGGGCCTGAATACAAATCAATGTCCTTGGCACTTGTCTAATAAGAACTATACCCTGGCACACTATTCTTGTAGTTTCCCCTCTTATTGTTATTTGAAGTTCTTATTTTCTTGGTATTTTAAAGATTTATAGTTTATATATATAAGATTTATCTTAATGTTATTGTTTTAAACTCCTCTTGTAGTTTATTTCTTTATTTTCTTTTTTCACTAGGCTATTTTCCTTGTTAGAGCCCTTTGGGCTTGTAGCATTCTTCTTTTCAAACTAGGGTTGTAGCTTAGCAAGTATATTAATAATATTTCTTTTTATGATAAAATGCTCCTAATAATAATCCTTACAATCAAAATGTGTAATGGCAAAGTAAAATCTATACAATACATACCCTGACACGAATTACTATAATAACCGCCGGCAAGCCTTCCCATCTCCCACGATTTCCTCCCGAAGTTATCACGCGCTATTTTGGAAACATCACTCATCATCCTCAGATCCCACAGTGTTACGGATGACGTCAAGAACGTTACGAGAAACACTTACGACAGGAAAACGGGAAACCGCACGACAGTGTTCCAACTGACCAGTGATCTAATTCGGCACCAATTCTTTTAAGGATAAGGTCATCTACGGTGATTTTGATGCGTCAGGGAATGAGGATAAAATTGTTGCTCGGCGAATGAGTCACTCGTCAGGTATTGTCTGGATATTGGATGGCAAACAGGAAGGAATGTGTATGAGAGAGAGAGAGAGAGAGAGAGAGAGAGAGAGAGAGAGAAATTCTCTCTCTCTCTCGAGAAATTCTCTCTCTCTCTCTCTCTCTCTCTCTCTCTCTCTCTCGTAACATTGCAGATGTGTGAAGGTTTACTCTCTCTCTCTCTCTCTCTCTCTCTCTCTCTCTCTCAAACATTGCAGGGGAGTTGTGTGTGGGATTACTCCTGACCATTACGAATATACTTTGCCACATTTAAAAGAAGTTAGGCCTCACACACACACACATACACACACACACACACACACACACACGCGCGCATATAGCTCGTAGGAGGATTGTGTCGAGTAAGCTAGCAATGCAATGATAGGGGCTCTATAGTGTGTGGTCAGTGTGGGGGTTAAATCTCTTGGTATCGACTTATCACAGTTGAGGTCGGGTTTCCTCTCTGATGACATCAATCAATATTCATAGGGAAGAACGATGGTGAGAAAAGGGTTTGTTGTTACTAAAAATAATTAACAATGATTAGTCGGTAATGAATGATGTCTCTCTCTCTCTCTCTCTCTCTCTCTCTCTCTCTCTCTCTCTCTCTGATTGATTGTGGAGTTGTATCTTGAAATCCCGTGTGTGTTTGTGTGTGTGTTTTGCCTTGAGCATTGAATTACGACCGGGATTTTATATGGTCGAGAGAGAGAGAGAGAGAGAGAGAGAGAGAGAGAGAGATTGAATTACATCGAAGTGTGTGATTACAACGAGCAACGGCTACGCAAGTCAAGTGCTATCAACAACCACAACCCCCGTCCAATTTCGTCAAACCACAAAAATCCCAGAACAAATTAACAAGGAAACAAAGACTCTGTATATGTCTTAATATATAAGAGAGTTAGATTTTCAACCTACTAAGGAAGATTTTAAGATGCTACAAAAGTTAAACACCAACGACAGATCATGATAATTGCAATAGTAATACATTGCCAAGCACGAACTCGATGAAAATGATACAAGGAAATGAATACATACCAACATACCATTCAGGTGGCGAGACAAGACGGGTAGATCCTGCTTGTAACGAAAGAGAGAGAGAGAGAGAGAGAGAGAGAGAGAGAGAGAGAGAGTAAATAAAAGGGCCCCTCTCTCTCCATGACAAATTTGAGGGAGTTAAATATATACACACTCTCTCTCTCTCTCTCTCTCTCTCTCTCTCTCTCTCCCCCCGAACAAAAACTCCCGACTATATAACATCCCGGTCGTAATTTAATGTTTTGACAACACAAACATGCACGATTTGATAATACGAAACCACTATCAATCAGAGAGAGAGAGAGAGAGAGAGAGAGAGAGAGAGAGAATGCCATCCCGTCATAATACTCCACCAACCCACATTCTATACCAAGGCATTCTCCTTCCATTATCAAAGACTATGCCAACGGGGGCGGGGGGAGGGGGAGTCAAGGTGTGGTTTAGTCCTTCCCTCGTTATACTCGCTATTGGCATTAATGAATGCCAGGCAGTGGTTGAAGAATGGATGGATGATCTCATACTTTAAGGGCTGCTTTTCTGGTCCTATTATACTGCAGGGGAACCCTACTCTCCATGGAACCTTCAGTCATTTTATTATAGGAATTCCAAGGTATTCAGCATTTCACACCCTTTATTGCTCGTTCATTGTCAAATCCACATTACTGAAGCATTTAGAAAACAAAAGTCTTCAGTTTCCTCTTTAAGCCTTAATATATTGTCTTTCGAAAGTCTAGTGGAGCTTATTGTATAGGCTCGGGTCGCATATTTGAACGCTCTAAATCCTTCAGTAGATTTATATCTTGTCTCCAATAATTTAAAACCATCTATAACCATTCTCTTGCTTGAGGGTATAATTGGGCACACTATTCTTTTTTATCTCTTTTCTTCTTGTTTTTAAGTGTTTATGGTTTATATATGAATTTGTTTTATTACTGTTTCATTTAATTGTTAATTACTTCGCTTGTAGTTGATTTATTTCCTTATTTCTTTCCTCACTGGGCTATTTTCCCTGTTGGAGCCCTCGGGCTTGTAGCATTCTGCTTTTCCAACTAGGGCTGTAGCTTAGCAAGTAGTAGTAGTAGTAGTAGTAGTAGTAGTAGTAGTAGTAGTAGTAGTAGTAGTAGTAGTAGTAGTAGTAGTAATAATAATAATAAAAACACGATTTTTTGGCTGCAGAATATGTAGCAATTCTTTTAGATATTTTTGGACGTTCGGTTGCAAAGAGTATTATAGGGTACGTACACTTCTCTTACAACTTGTTTTCCATTCCTCCAGGGAATTTGAAACTGTCAAAGGAGTACGAAATAAGATATGTTGTCCACGAGATGGCGCAGTCATTTGGGGTAACATGATAATGTTCAGTAATGCAACGCTCTTCAATAAAATAAAATGAAAAGTCAATATAACGATCAGAAGCCATTGGAGATTATTTTATACTTCATCTGTACTGAACATTATGAAAATTAAATTTTTCTAACAAAATATCACATGTAAGTATTTACAACACAATAAAATTACTTATGAAAAATATCAATTTCTAAATGACACTCATTTCAACAGTTTTCTAAAAAATCGAAATATCATATGTAAGTATTTGCAACACAAAAATACTACTTATGAAAAATATTAATTTCAAAATAACAAACTTCATAAATTTGCCTCAAATGATAAACACATAAATCTATAAATATGTTCTTCCTACAATTATCTAGGAATTCATATTTGACCCAGGTCTGTATTCTTAAAAAGGAAATTGTCAACTATTTTTTTTTCTGTCATCTCAGTATTTTCAGGCATCGAATTTTCACACATTAAACGTGGACTCGAATTAGAAATGAAGACTTCTCCACCTCTAGACCGTAATCAAATAGATTTGATATTTTTCTTTTTTTAATGGAAAAGTACATCGCATTAAAATCAGGCGAAGATATTTATTTTTCAAGTCATTTACCAGATAGTAAAGATAAAAGGTAAACGCGTCTAGTTTCAGTTCCAGTCTCATTACTATAGATGCTCACTAGAACGTCAGTCGGGCAAGCCCAATTCTTCCACTGTGGAGCCAAACCACAGCAGTGGCCTTCCCCAGTAAACAGCTTAAACTAACACTCCCGGGCTGGGATCGATCTGCTGTCATGCGTATGCTAGGCAAACACGTTACCTCTGTACTAGCCTTGTTTACTCAGAACACGGTCTCTTGCTTTGGAAGTCTGTGAGATAAAATTGAGAATGTAAAAAACAAAGGGGAGAGAGAGAGAGAGAGAGAGAGAGAGAGAGAGAGAGAGAGATAATAAAACAATCACAAGACAAGACCACATAGAAAATTCATATAACAAGTCTTCCATAATCACTAAATAAATATACGTAAGATGAATACTTATCACAAGTAAAATAATAAACTTAATATTTATGCTAATAGTATATTAAATCCTAATTCAATCAACTTGAAAATAAACAAGAAATACTTTAAAACCTAAAAGTTATCATGCCCAAATAACTCCAAAAGATTTTTTTCAAACAGTTAAAATCTCCTCCAAGGCATAAAACTCCTTTGTTTAGATTTATAAAACCAGAGCTGGTTAAACCGGTGTATTTCTCAAGCCAGCAGTTTATAACACACCTCATACAGCTGCTGATCGTCAGCATTTATTATCCACTTGAGTTGTGTGTTCTAGTGACTCGGGGTATCGTCTGATGGCTAAACATACAAAGAGGGGTTTAAAGAGCTCTAAAACATGTCTTCTTGTTTAAGGTTTTTGGAAGTTATCACCGGAAATAAATATATATATATATATATATATATATATATATATATATATATATATATATATATATATATTATATATATATATATATATATATATTTATATATATATATATATATATATATATATATTTATATATATATATATATATATATATATATATATATATATATATATACGCATAAGGGCCTCGGTTAGATTTCGCCAGTCATCTCTACCTGATCTTTTAAATCTATACTTCTCCATTCATCATCTCCCAATTATAGTCCTCAGCCATATAGGCCTGTGTCTTCCAACTCTCCTAGTACTTTGTGGAGTAATGGAAAGAATAATGATGAGAATAACACTATGAGACAGAAAAAAGAGCAACACGGATACGAGAGCAAACTAAAGTAGAGGATATTCTAATAACATTCAAGGAAAAGAATTGAGCAGGACATATTATGAGAATGAAAAATAATAGATGGACATTAAGAACAACAAAATGGGGTCTCTAAAGTAGGCAAAAGAAGCAGGGGAAGGAAGAGAAGACGATGGATAGACGAACTAAGAAAACTTGCGGGTATTCACGGGCACAGAAAGACCATAAACAGATGCGTGTGAAAGGACATGCCTGAGGCCTTTGTCCTGCTGTGAACTAGTGACGGATGAAGATGAGATATATGTATGTATGTATGTATGTATGTATGTATGTATGTATATATATATATATATACATACATATATATATATATATATATATATATATATATATATATATATATATATATATATATATATATATATATATTACACACACACACACACACACACACATATATATATATATATATATATATATATATATATATATATATATATACATATATATATATATATATATATATATATATATATATATATATATATATATAATTCGAAAAAATATTTTTAATACAACATTAACATTAAACCATAAAATTATGTAGTTCCGAATACTCTGTAGGGGGATTTAAAAAGGAAATCCGCTGAGCCCCCTTGGGATGAATCTTCACAAGGGGAGGCCTTTCCCTCACAAAGATAAACACTACTTTTGACACAATGTACACATTGAACGAAACACCCTTGGGCACAACTATAAGAGCGACCACGCATCAACAGACTACGGAAAGCTCATCTTTCCCTACGGAATCACGTCCCATACCTGGCCCAAAATACATTTAAAGGACCTTGACCTGGATATCAAATCGCATTAAAGGTTTAAAAGGTCGCTCATGAATGGCAGAAGCAAGGGACAGTGACATTGCCCTAGCAATCAGGACAATGCCCTAGAGACAGACCATATATTATATGGTCAGCGCCCAAGCCTCCTCTCCACCCAAGCTAGGACCAGGGAGGGCCAGGCAGTGGCTGCTGATGACTTAGCAGATAGACCTATAGGCTACCCCAACCCCCCCTCCACCTTAGCTCACAAGGATGGTAAGGTTGCAGACACTAATGGCACTAACGAGTCTGAGCGGGACTCGAACCCCCGACTGGCAAACACCAGGCAGAGACGTTACCAATCAGGCCACAGCAACCCTTAATTGTAGTCTTGTGAATAACTGAATTCGATTATTTTACAAGATTGCAATTAATAATGGGCAATGTAATCGTGCAAGTTGTTTTAATAATTACCACTGTACAATAAATGATGAACACATGAAAAAAAAAATAGAATTCGAGATGGCCAGGAAAGGAATGTACGCTGAGCAACACGACCTTGGAGTTCTCATAGCCACTGGTGTTCGTATGAGTAACATTATGTAGATGAAGAATACACATAAGAGTACTTATCAAGAACAAACTAACACATAGTTTAAATAGTTTTATAGTTTATATATGATATATCTGGTTTTGACGTTGTTAATAGTTTATATATAGGATATATCTGTTTTCGACGCTGTTAATAGTTTATATAGGACATATCTGTTTTGACAGTGTCACTGTTTTTAGAATGATTTATTGTTAATTTATTCTCATCATTTATCTATTTCCTTATTTACTCTCCTCACTGGGCTATTTTTCCCTATTGGAGCCCTTGGGCTTATAGCATCTTGCTTTTCCAACTAGGGTTGTAGCTTGGCTAGTAATAATAATAATAATAATAATAATAATAATAATAATAATAATAATAATAATAATAATAATACTTAATGAACAAGAAAAATAGGTACAGATGACAAGTGGTTGTGCAATGTTACACAAAACAAAAAAAGAAAAAAAACGGGTGCGTTAAGTACGAAATTCCAAAGCAACTTTCGGACCCTAACTCCTACGATGACTTTGTGTCATGTTGACGAGCACATCATATAAAACGTTAGATAAATATTTACCTAAAATTGCATGTAAATGTTTGAGTTGATTAGAGTGCTACGACAAACAAATTTCGTAGGTTCTCTAGGTCACAGATTTTTATGTGAAATGAGACCAGAAAAGAACTCAAAATAAGTAAAGGCAACATTAGGAAGATCTAAGGTGTGCCTTGGATTCCAGACTAGGGAAGCATGAAGGAAATACTGAGGACAGTACTATTATTATTATTATTATTATTATTATTATTATTATTAATAATAATACTTGCTAAGCTACAACACTAGTTGGAAAAGCAAGATGCTATAAGCCCAGAGGCTCCAACTGGGAAAATAGCACAGTAAGGAGAGGAAACAAGGAAATAAGAGAGGTAATTAACAACTAAATTAAATATTCTAAGAACAGTAACAACATCCAAATGAATATTTCATATATAAACTATAATGAAAACAGATTGTGGCTGTTTAAGATAATAAAAATGAACTGCTATCGAAGTATATGTGGGCATAGGAACTGAAAGTCAGTGAAACTTGAATACATAACATTATAAGTAGAAAAAGACAACAGACGTTAAGCGATAAGGCACTGTTCTAAGATGGTTCGGCCAAGTGGAAAGATAGAAAAACGACATGGGGATAAAGGTGTATATTTTGAAAGAATAATAAGATGAAAATGTTGGATAAAAGGCAAGAAAGAAGTACTGTAACCTTATGAAGGCATGGGGAGCAAGAATAAGTGTAAGGATTTGACGTGTCGCGAATGAGCATTGCATATATACGCATGAAGTAACTATAACGGAATGGAAGGTTTCTGCACACAGGTTTCAGCCCCGACTTAACAGTTCACAATATATATATATATATATATATATATATATATATATATATATATATATATATAGTGTGTGTGTGTGTGTGTGTGTGTGTGTGTGTGTGTATTTATGTGTGTGCGCGTGCGTTCGCGTGTGTATGTGTATCAACACTCGTGTATACAAGTCAATAAATTCCCCCGTAAACGGGCCATTCAGTTATCTTCTTCTGTGGCATTTAAGGAATTCACCAAATCACTAAGCCAGATGTGAAAACAGTTCAGTTCTGCCGCTGACCACCGTTGCCCAATGAGAACTGGACCATAACGAACTCTTAACAAGGAGGAGATTTCTTAATTCTATAAAACAAAACGATTATTGCAGTGTAATTTATACCGTTTATAAAAAGATATCACCCTCAAATTAAAATATTAGTAAACAAAGACCTTGACAAAATTGTAGGTTGGCTTGTCGAAGCTTTGAACTCTTGAAGGTAAACACTTAGATTAGTCGGATGAGGAAGAAGGCCCGAGATCACTGCACATGCGCAGTAGAAACGATAAAATAACGGCAAGCCCACTCTTGACAAAGGCCATGCGCCCCTCCTCTAATCATTTTATCTTATCTGTAGACTGTATGGACATTAGGCGAAAACATTTGCCACGTCTAAGAAATGAGCAGCGGAGTTTAGTAATAAATACGCCTGTTTACTTTTTTTTTTTTAAGAGAAAAAAATAATACAAATTAATACGTAAACTTAGACGCGGAAATAACTTCACTTTAGGCACCCAGTGAATCTAAAAGCAAAAGTGATCAACTGGGCCAAATGGAACTTCAACAAGAACAGCAACAAAGGAAGATAGCTGCGTAAGAGAATCACGAATCTAAACAGGACTAGAGGGAACTGGGTAGAGAGAAATCTTCCCTGAGGTGATATTGGAGAGATGAAAAAAAAAAAAAAAAGGCGTCTGAGCGACTGAGCTTAATAGGTTACATTTGGACGACAGCAAAGATGCAACCGAACAGCTATTTCTCGTCAGATACAATTACGAGGTATTACAGTGCGAGGTTCCATCCTCTTCCCTCCCCAATCTAGACGCCCCAGGCCAGAATTTCATCTATCATACCATGATCGAAACAATTTTCTCCTCACTAAACCGAATCACTGCTATAGCGAAGAATTTCGACCGCCTTCTCAAGGAGGCAAACGCGCAAACAAATAAACATGTGTCGTGCTGAACATCATCACAAGTCCGGTACATATAAGGCCATGTTACGGAGAGTGGTCACCCCAGGGTCACCCCGGCATAAGAACCCGTCACCGAGAGAGGGTTCAATTCGCTGATATGTCATCGGTTCCAAGGACGCTTGGATGGAAACGTGCAGGAGAAAGTACAATGCCAGGAATGAACGTCTGTCAAAAAATTTAAGCAGGCGTTTTCAAAAGGGAAAGACGGATTACTGTCTGTTAACTGAACTGACGGAAACACTGGAATTTACAAATAGCAACTAAAAAATTATAAAACAAAACAAAACCTAAATATATTATTATTATCATTATTATTATTATTAATACTATTATTAGTATCATCATTATTATTAACTAAGCTACAACCCTATTTGGAAAAGCAGGGTGCTATAAGCCCAAGGGCTCCTACAGGCAAAATAGCCCAGTGAGGAAAGGAAATAAGGAAATAAACTATGAGAGAATTAATGAACCATTAAAATAAAACACCTTAAAAACAGTAACATTAAAATAAATCTTTTATAATTATATAAACTATAAAAACTTGATAAAAAACCGGAAGAGAAATAAGATAGAATAGTATGCCCGAGTATACCCTCAAGCAAGAGACCTCTAAGCTTAAAAACACAGAAGATCAATGAAAACTACAATAAGACATAATGAGAAGCACAGTTCATATAAGGATAATTTAAATAAGAGACGGAAAGTTAGTAGAAATAATCCAGACCAGGCGTGCAAGACAAAATTAGTCAGCAGATAAGATACAAAAGCTTGCAGAGGGAAAACTTTTAAGTCTCTCACTGCCTCTGCTGCCAGCGAAGCTACAGGAGTCGTTCGTTGATCAGAGCAGCAATCAACAATCAGTTCAAGTTTGGGAGCGTTCGCATTAAAACGGCCCTTAAGACGCTTTGAAATAGGTGTCAAAATCGCCCTGGAGTCAGGTGAGTGGCACCACACCCTTCCCTGTGGAGGGAGACGGGCGGTGCCTCGTTTCGATAAGTGTGCGTCTATTAAGAGGGGGGAGGGGGGAGAGGAGGGAGTGAACAGGATAAAAAAGGGGAAGGGAGAGAGAGAGAGAGATAGGTGAAGGGAGTAACGTATAACACCTACACTGAAGCGACCAACCCACATTTTGTCGTGTAGCCTACAAAGGGGGCCCTTGATTATGAACGCACGTGTCAAGAAGAATCGCTGTAAATACACCTGTTTATAATTACACCTGTGCACTCCTTCGCTGTGAAAAAGGCGCGACATGGCATACAGATGTATATCCAGAAAAATCTATAACAATTTTAGAGGTGTCTCTCTAATTTTCGCAAAAACGTCCAAGTTGTGGAATGATCTTCCTAATCGGGTAGTTGAATCAGTAGAACTTCAAAAGGTCGAACTTGCAGCAAATGTTTCTATGTTGAACAGGCTGACATAAGTCTGTTTATAGTTTGTATATGAAATATCTATTTTAATTTTGTCAGTGATTTTTAAATATTTCATTTTAATTGTTCACTACTTCTTATATCGTTTATTCATTTCCTTATTTCCTTTCCTAACTTGTTCACTACTTCTTATATCGTTTATTTCCTTATTTCCTATCCTCACTGGGTTATTTTTCCCTGTTGGAGACCTTGGGCTTATAGCATCTTGCTTTTCCATCTAGGGTTGTAGCTTAGCTAGTAATAATAATAATAATAATAATAATAATAATAAAATGTTGATGCGTCTTACAGCGAGGGAGACCGGTCCGGAGAAAAACACCAAGCAACTCCAAGACCATAAAATCCACGAGAACAAGCAAACAAACAGGCAAGCTCTCACAAGCCAGACCCGTCACATTGATGGATGACTTACATCACTCGTTAAAGGATGTCACTACATTGGCGCGTCTCTCTGCTTCGCCAAATGCTTGACATTTAATGCAATATTCCATTTTTAGTCACGAACTCGGATCGGATGAGTCCGTCAACTCTTTGATCTACGTTTTGGATTCATTCAGAAGAGGATTTAACCCTAATCACGAAACTCAACCAAATTCATCAGCACAATTGAGAGAGAGAGAGAGAGAGAGAGAGAGAGAGAGAGAGAGAGAGAGAGAGAGAGAGAGAGAGAGATAAATACATGTGTATAAAGGGTATCCAACCTGCAAGGATGCGACTTAATTATCAACTCTCTCTCTCTCTCTCTCTCTCTCTCTCTCTCTCTCTCTCTCTCTCTCTCTCTCTCAAGAAAACCATACATCTTCCCTTTTCTAAAACATAAACATGTAAACTTAACTTTATCTAAAATAAACGCCCACAAAAAGTAGTAAAAAACATTCACAACTCATCGACTATTCTCTCTCTCTCTCTCTCTCTCTCTCTCTCTCTCTCTCTCTCTCTCTCTCTCTCTCTCTCTCGTCCATTTAGGAAAAACCATACACTTCTTATTTTCTATGAAACAAACAGGTAAACTTAACCTTATCTAAACTACACAATCACAAAAAGTAGTAAAAAAAACATTCACAGCTCGTGGACGATATTTACACTGTTAACTTTCTTACGTAAACCGAGTTCTCAATCTCCATACATAAAGATTTACAAGAATTCAACATAAGTCTCCAATCAGCTTCCCCTGTCTGTCTGCGTAACTCCCGAGGAGTGCCAAATGTAACAAGTCTTGAGTTAGGCTACCCAGATAGCCAAGTTGTAAATTTGTGTACTGAGATCACCCTTGCTTTTACTTGGACAAATATGTGAAGGGTGCCAAATCGGTCCACGTGAAGTAATGAACGTTAACAGAAAATTAACGTTTATTTTGATTTGAGCATCGAGTTACAAATAAAATATATTTTATATATAAAATTGCTCTATAACAACACTTTACAGAGTTGAAAAGCCAATATTTTCACTAGTATAGAAAAATAAGTTTTGGAGGGCAACATTTTCCAGAAATACAGTTTTACTCATATTCATTTTCAGTCCTACACTCATGCTTTATCTATTCAAATCCTGAAGGCTGGCAAATTGGTCCGCGTGAAGTAATGAACATAAACAGAAAATTAAAGTTTATTTTGATTTGAGCATCTAGTTACTAATAAAATAATCGATCTTTAACAACACTTTAAAAAGAGTTGAAACCAATAGTTTTCAATTATTGAAAAGTTAATTTTGGAGAGCAACATTTTCGAGATATTTAATTTTGGAGAGCAACATTTTCGAGAGATACAGTTTTACTCGTTTCTGCTTTATCTATTCAAATCTTGTATTATCTTTTGCAATTCCTCCCATGATTCCCTAAACAGAACTATGTCATCCGAAAATCTGGGGTTTTACCCAAAAGTATCGTCATTCTTCACATAAACGAGGCTTCTATGCAAGGTGGCAAGATCTTAACACGTCTGATATGTGTTTTTCGTAACACATATCAGTACATCTATGTCTTTGTCCAAACCTGAAAGATATCCAGCTCAATTCAAATTATATAAGCAGGGTTTCAACAGAGACGTTAACTCTCAACGTTCAAAGAACTTGCATTGCTAACGAGTTTGTGGTGCGGCTTTGCAACAGTGCCCGGTGGCTGAAGTCCTGCATAGCTAAGGAATGTCCTTAAGGCAGATTTATTCATGGCAGTGCTCTGCAAGAACGCAATACTACTTTTAATTAAAACGCGCCATTACCTTCATTTCCTTCCATATTGCAGTTATTCTTGAATATTTTGTCTTTTCTATTCTTTATCTAGCAATCACTCACATATCAGTTATTCTTGATTATTTTTTCTCTTCTATTCTTTAACTAGCAATCCTTTACAATGCAGTTATTCTTGAATATTTTGTCTCTTCTATTCTTTATCTAGCAATCCTGCACATTGCAGTTATTCTTGATTATTTTGTCTCTTCTATTCTTATCTAGCAATCATTCACATTACGGTTATTCTTAATAATTTTATCTCTTCTATTCTTTATCTAGCAATCCTTCACATTGCAGTTACTCTTGATTATTTTGTCTCTTCTATTCTTTTATCTAGCACTTCCCTCTTGTAACTTTAGAGTCAATCCCCATGTATTTATTTGAAGGTAAACAGAGAGATAATGGTTTATAGTAGAGAAGGACATGAGGAAGTAGACATTCAAGTGGAAGATGGTATTGTTCAATGCCAAAACAGAACAATGAAATTAACTACTCGGGATCAATAATAAGAGGGAGGTATTGAGAAAAGCGAGACGGCGTATGGAAGAAGCATGGCTAAAATGGCAAGAGGTAACTCGAATTATTTTAGATTTGAAAATCCCATTATAGCTCAAAATGATTTATTTGACAGTTATGATGCTCGTACTATTATACGGGTGGAAACTTAGTGACAAAGGAGGAAGGAAGAGGGTGAGGGAACCTAGATGAGGATGATGAGATGAATTGCTGGAATGACACCACTGGAAAGGAGATGTAAGAAAAAATGTAATGTAAAAGATAAGGCTACAGAAGCTCGTCTGATACTATGACCGTGTTTAAAGATTTTGAAGGCCACTCATGAATGACAGAGGCAAGGGACAGTGACATTGCCCTATCAAGCAGGACAATGCCCTAGAGACTGAAAAAATTATATAAAAAGCGCCCAAGCTAGGACCAAGGTGAGCCAGGCAATGGCTGCTGATGACTCAGCAGATAGACATATAGGCTCCCTCACAACCCCCAACCCTCAACTCACAAGGGTAGTGGGGTTACAGCGACCCGAGGAATTAAAGAGTTTGAGCGGGACTCGAACCCCAGGCGAATAAAGGCGGGTTTACACGGCCGAACAGCTCGCCGAGCCCGGTTGTCGAACCTACTTGTAGAACGGCTCTAAAGGCGGGTTTACACGGCCGAACAGCTCGCCGAGCCCGGTTGTCGAACCTACTTGTACAACGGCTCGAAGAGCTTTCAGACGGTACATGATCTCAGTGTGCCTCGTGCTAAAACAACGTCAACATGTCTCTCGACTAGGACGATTTGATAGCCATTGCTTTAGCAGTGCCACTAAGAAGGAAAAAAAAAAAAGATCAAAGTGGACGAAGGATTGTCTACCCTAAAGAGAGAAATTTTCGCACACCAACTTGCTTGTTGCTTTAGAATTAGAGCCAGATGACTGGCGCAATTATTTGCGTATGGATGAAGACACGTACATTGATCTACTGAATCGTGTCAGCCCTTTCATTACTATGCAGATACAACTATGAAAGACTGGGTGTCCGCTATTCCTTTGTTTCTGGCTACTTTATTGGAATAGTCTTTTGATTTAACTTTCCATAAAGCTGGATGAGCCTGATATGCATGTATGAAATCAAGTAAGACTTCCTTCCCATTCTTGCTTTCATTAATGGCAGCAATTATTCATTTCTTTGATGATGTTCCCTCAAGCAGGTTTGAATAACAACTGAGGTTCGATGCTCGACACCCGTTCACGCCGTTCGTCAAACAATGTAGCTCCGCCCACAAAAGTCAAGATGAGCCTGACTTTCGTCGAGCCGTTCGACGAGCACGCTCGGCAACCAAATAGCCCGGTTACACGCTCGAACATCAATTCAAACACAAGGTTGTCGAACCAAGCTCGACGAGCTGTTCGCCCGTGTAAACCCGGCTTAAGTTACCACCAGGCCAGCACAACACCCCAAGAGGAGGTGGAACCTATCAAGAGAGCTATGAATATGCCAATGATGGGGAGGAGGAGTGTGGGGGCTCAGATATTAAATGGAAGTAGTGAGGAGGGAATAGAAATTGATGGAAAAAGTTGACTCAAGCGGCCGACCCTGTATGCGATGGGACTAATAAGGTCGAAAGAAGAAGAGTTTAGTCAGTACATCAACCCCAAGACTTCACAAGTATTTTAATATCTTTATCAAACAGATGAAATAAAACGAGTACAATAAAAAAATAGTTAATATCTCCATTGTCTTGCATTTCTTTATAACAGTTATTATTATCATTATTACTTGCTAAGCTACAACCCTAGTTGGAAAAGCAGGATGCTATAAGCCCGAGGGCCCCAACAGGGAAAATAGCCCAGTGAGGAAAGGAAACAGGAAAAATAAGATATTCCAAGAAAAGTAACAATATCAAAACAAATAATTATATATATGTGCAGTCTTATTTTCAATAAATTTAAAAAATAGTATTCTTAAGTTTTCCAATGCCTATTTGTTTTTCCGTGTTATATAATTTGCCCGATTTTATATCACGATTTTGTTTCTCTCATACTTTATTACCAATTATTATTATTATTATTATCACTTATGACTGCAGCGTCCATAATCAGGTAAAACTGTATAATTAGCAGACATCTTACAATTTATAATAAGCTATAATCTGACGAGTAGATATTAAATAATGTCCATCACAGGACACTGACTTGCGATACTCCCATCAGCAGTTGTAATTAAGTTTTAAATTTCCTTTTTCAAAAGTCTTGCACAGTTTTGGAATTGCAATATAAAATTCCTGGTTGATTTCCACTTTCCCTTTTAAAGTTCTCCATAGTTTTCAACCAAAAATCTAAAAGCTACACTCTACAGTTTAGTCTTTGAACTTTGAAGGTTCTACACAGTTTTCAACTTCTGATACAAAAGTTTTAAGATATTGCTCATTTATTATTATCATCATTATTTTTATTATCATTATTATTCTATGGTATAACAAGAAAACTTCAGAAATATTCATCGCTATTACTATGTCTATCTCAAAGGAAGGGGGGTACCATATTTTTATATACTTTATAATTCCATAAGTTCACCAGGCTCCTTTAGAACATTTATGGTTCTCCTTTTATGGAAACCCCGGAAGTAATGCATCCATCTCAAGTTCCCTTGATTTAAAACAAGATCTTCATTGAATAGACTTGCAAAGGTCCCATATAATTAATTTCTAAATTCACTTAAGTACAGTTTTCTAAAGTATGTATTACAATTCTTCAAATATCAAATCAATCACCAAATTCCTGGTTCTTATAAATATTATGTATTCCTTTCTTATTTCTGGCTATCAGTTTGTTTTCAGAATAATTCTGGTGTTTCATGCACACGATTGTTGTTGTTGTTACAAGCTAAACTAGAACACTGGTTGGAAAAGCCAGATACAAGCCCAAGGGCTCCAACAAGGAGAAATAACTAAGCTGGGAAGGGCGGGCTGGCACACTCAAGACTTATCTACTAGATGAAAATAATATAACATCAACGAACCGATGTAAAAACAAACAAAAGAATAAAAAGACAAAAAACGGGAGGCCCCTTCACAAAAATAGCAGAAAAAAACTACGAGACGGTACCTTGAAATATATGGCCACATTAATGTACATAAAATTTCATGTTGCATTGCCCTTCTCTGTTACTATCATACATTCATTATCATTTATTACTAAAACTCAGACCACATCGAACTTCTATTTGGAAAAGCAGAATATGCTAGAAGCCATACAGTGTAGTAGCGATTACTTATAGTTTACATATGAAATATCTATTCTAATGTTACTGCTCTTATTACTTCTTTTGTTGTTTATTTCATTATTTCTTCTCCTCACTGGGTTATTTTTCCTTGTTGGGGCCCTTGGGCTCATAGCATCTTGCTTTTCTAACAAGTGTTATACCTTAGTAAGTAAGTAAGTAAGTAAGAAAGAAGAAGAAGAAGAAGAAGAAGAAGAAGAAGAAGAAGAAGAAGAAGAAGAAGAAGAAGAAGAAGAAGAAGAATTAAGGAATAAACTATGAAAGACAAATCATGTAAAAAATCAATAATGTATTCTAAGAGAATAACCGATAGGATGTGATAATAAAAAACGATATAGATAAAAAAGCAATAAAAAAATATCTACGTTCTCAATAAGAGTAGATGACAACTTAATAAAACAGGATGTTACTTTTATCATACAAATTCAGCTGAATTCATATCAAGCCAACGAGTAACGCCAACATATTTCCTGAGTTTTACAAAGAGAAACTTTCTTCTCACTACACAAACGATTATATATAGTTTAATATATGGAATAAATAATAGAATAGAATATTTAAACAACAAACCTATTTAACAAAAATCAACTGCGTTGAGAAATGTATGGTAGCTGAGCTAGTAGGCCTGGCATTTAAGTTTGTTTTCATTAGAAAATGATGGCACGTAATGGTCTCAGAGAGAGAGAGAGAGAGAGAGAGAGAGAGAGAGAGAGAGAGAGAGAGAGAGAGAGAGAGAGAGAGAGTTCTGTACCTCGACGAGGTACAGAACTCTCTCTCTCTCTCTCTCTCTCTCTCTCTCTCTCTCTCTCTCTCTCTCTCTCTCTCTCTCTCTCTCTCTCTCGATAGTCAACCAACAACGAGGTACCTAATTCTTAGGTGAACAAAAGCATATTTGGTTTTAGAGAACAGAGAACATACTTACTCGACTACTTGTTCCTCTTTGCTTTGTCCTACAGTAGAACACGGGTCCCTAAAATTGCGAGAAGGGCTTGTTTACCATGCGTCAAGAGAGAGAGAGAGAGAGAGAGAGAGAGAGAGAGAGAGAGAGAGAGAGAGAGAGAGAGAGCGAAAATAACATACAACGGTTCATGGATTAAATATTTGTGTAGCGCACCCTACAACTTAAAGGTACCCAATAGCGGGTTTGTCAAGAACATGCAGACAACTTTTCCAGGGAGAAAGCATATAATCGAAGATTTTGCTCCTGTCTGTTTTTCAAATTTAGAGAAGAGAAACCTCTCTATAATTAATAAAAGAAACGAAATTCTTAATTAAAAAGTATAATGTAAAATTAAGATTAATAGAGTTGTAAAAATAGGGTAAAATATTTTCCTAGGTCTTCATGTTATGTTTCTTACCCAACATCATAATTCCAGTTCTATTTTCATCTAGAATTATTTAAATGCCATCTCTTTCCTAACACTAACTAGAAGATCATTCATTACTCATTTCTATTATCTGTATATATCAGCCAATGGAAACGTAAAACCGTATAACCCACATATAAGGGCAAAGACGTCATGTTTCAGTTCTAGTTTCATCAGAATAGATGCTCACCAGAACGTCAGCCAGGCTAGCCCAAACGCCCACTGTGGTGCCCAGCCCCAGCAATGCTGCCATGCAAATGCGAGGCGAACACATTAACACTGTGCTAGCCTCAATGATATTTATCTTACATCAATGACATTATGTTCCAAATAACTAATGCTAAATATATTTTAATCAAATAACGTAACTCATGTATTTTGACAAACCCTACATTGCCAGATATCAGACAGACACCTTGCTATATTTAATGACATGACGAAATAGTTTTTCATTCTTTTTCACAGACCTATATGCATTGGCATTCTTAATGCTATCTTACAGTATTTTAACTTTAAAATAACATATATACACGATGAAATCAATTGAAACAAGAACTTCATGAGAGAGAGAGAGAGAGAGAGAGAGAGAGAGAGAGAGAGAGAGAGAGAGAGAGAGAGAGAGAGAGAGAGAGAGAGAGAGAGAGACGGAAATCTTTTGTTGGTTACACAAATTAGATGAATAATATTCCGTGAATAACTTAAACCACTGACATATCTAGCTACCGGAAATGCGTTTTTTTCCCTCTAACTACTTCGGACCGGAAATGGCCATCATAACAATCATTTGAAAAGGCTGTCAACCGCAAAGCTTCCTCCAGGTTCATGACTTGTCCGAGCACAGTGGAAACTATTGTCAAGTTGTCCCTGTCTCTGTGTAAACAAGTTTCCAGAATAATATCAAAATATATCACCTAAATAACCAGTCATTCCCTACTGTATTTCATATATTTATCTTAAAAGCTACGAAGATGTATTAAGTCCTGTGCATCAACTAAGACCTGCTTGAGGGTTCACTCGGGCACACTATTCCAGCTAATTTCTCTTCCTCTTGTATTGTTAGTTTTATAGTTTATATACGAAATATTAATTTCAATGTTGTAACTGTTCTTGAAATATTCTATTTTTCCTTGTTTCTTTTTCTCACTGGGCTATTTTTCCTGCTGGGGCCCGGGGACTTATAGCATCCTGCTTTTCCAAATAGGGTTGTAGCTTAGCTAGTAATAATAATATTTTCACTAAATCATATCGGAGCGGAAATAACTCACGGGATAATATTTCAAGGCTTATAATACCGACTGGGTCAGTTTAAATCTACAACAGATAATAATAATAATAATAATAATAATAATAATAAGAATAATAAAAATAACATGTCAACAATTACTTTGCCTTCGGTCATGTGAACATATTGTTAAGATTATAAGCCTTACCAAAGAAGATATGTCCTTCTAACCAAATATATAAACCTCATGCACAGTATAATAAATATCTTAGCGAGAGAAATTCCACATGGCTTACTTCATTCGTACATAACAAAAGCAATATTTCCGAGAAGAATTTACGCAACAGTGTCGCGTGCTAAGGTGACTTTCCAAAATGTCATAATATGGTTTGAGTAACGAGTAAAATGAAGTTAGAAACAATGGAAAGATGAAAGGAAATTTTTATGAATGAAATGCTTTTAACTTGCCACTCCTCGGGTGAGGAAAGAACCCAATATCTCTCTCACACACACAAACAAGCAAACAAAAAACCCTTCTACCATTGTTCTCTAGTCTTGGGTAGTGCCATAGCCTCTGTATCATGGTCTCCCACTGTCTTGGGGTAGAGTTCTCTTGCTTAAGGGCATACTCGGGCACACTATTCTATTTCATTTCTCTTCCTCTTATGTTGAAGTTTTTATAGCTTATATAGGAAACGTATATTTTGGTGTTGTTGCTGTTCTTAAAATATTTTATTTTTCCTTGTTTCCTTCCCTCACTGAGATATTTTCCTTGTTGGAGACCTTGGACTTATAGCATCCTGCTTTATCAACTAGGGCTGTAGCTTAGCAAGTAGTAGTAGTAGTAGTAATAATAAAAGTAACTTGTTTGATGTGGAAGTGTCTAAAATAAGGGAGTGTTGTTTCCATGACTCATCAATATCTTGATGTAAAGAGTGAAGAGAGAAATCAAGTAGGGATTTTTGTCATTGGTGGAAATGTGTATGATCAAGAAAATAAGTCATACACGCAATGCTGTATGATACTTTGCTTACTGGGGATAATGAAAATCAATAGCAGTAACTGATTAAAGTTTGAAACTTCAAAAGTTCAAACTTGCAGCAAATGTTTTTTTGTTGAACAGGCTGACAGAAGTCTTTTTATAGGTTATAAATGAAATGTCTTTTTCAATGTTGTTATTGTTTTTAAAACATTTTTCTTAATTGTTCATTAATTCTTATATCGTTTATTCATATCTTTATTTCCTTTCCCCAATGTGCTATTTTTCCTTGTTGGAGCCCATGGCTTGTAGCATCTTTCTTTTCCAACTAGTATTGTAGCTTAGCAGATAATAATAATAATAATAATAATAATAATAATAATAATAATAATAATAATAATAACGGTAGGGACAGGAGAACCATATGTGAATGTTTAGGCTCAGGTGTAAAATAGGTGGAACGATTTATATACGTGGGATCTTCTATAAGTCAGGAGGGAGGATGTGAGGCTGAAGTTGAGAATAGGATTAACGGCCTGCGGGAAGTGGAGGGAGGCAGCAGGCGTGGTATGTGATAAGAAAATGCCAATCAAAGTATGAGTCAAGATCTATACCACAGTAGTAAGACCAGACTTGATGTATGGATTGGAATCATGGGCTATAAAACGAAAAGAGGGAGCGAAGCTTGAGAGAAGAGAGATGAAAATGCCAAGGTGGATTACGAGAATATCACTGCTTGAAAGATTATTAAAAAAAAAAAAAAATGAAATAAAAAGAATGCCAGGTGTAGTAAAGATTACAGAGATGATCAGTGCCACGACTGAGATGGTGCGGGCACGTGTTGAGGATGGATGGTATGGAGAGGGTAGATGAGGTTGGGAGGAACCTGTGGGGGGGGGGGTGATGAAGAGGGAAGTAGAGAATTAGATGGAAAAATGGAAAAATACGATGAATAATATGGAGATACGCGTTTTGGGGGGAACATGCTTCTGATAGAAGGCATTGGAGAGGCAGCATCAGACAACTAAACCCTTAATGCAGGGTTAACCGGTGGGAAAATAGCAGTTTAACATAAACACTGGCCCGCATACATGACAACACTTTCACATCATCTCGATGGTCTAGAAGCCAAATTATACACGACTACGCATTCATATCGTTTCGATAATCTTATTGCCGAATTATATGTAACAACACATTCACATCGTTTCGATAATCTTATTGCCGGTTTATAGGTAACGACACATTCATAACCTATCGATGCTCTTATTGTCAAATGAAACATAACACAATCATATCCTCTCGAGGTTATCAACTATGGTATGATGAATACAGTTTTACGGTAGAGAAAGTGATTAATGAAAGGGACTATGTATTTTCCATGGTTCAAAATGTCTTTTCTACGAAAGAAAAAAGTAAAGTGCCCAAAACATGAACAACAGCAGGCACAATTTCTTGGTCTTTAATATACAAAAGTTTTTAGCCACACACAAACACAATTTTTTTCTGTAACATACAATTTGGACACTTGACAATTGATTACTGCACAACTACTTATCAGCAACGTTTTTTTGTGTTTAAAACAAAGGAAAATAAAAGCAACTTTCGAAGAAAACGGCCTTTTTCCTGTGGAAAAATTCTTTTATGGAAAATGTTACCCTGACTGGAACTATGATAATACCAAAAAATTCTTGTGGCATTGAAAAGGTGCTGAAGGCTAATTTAAATTTTATTTGCAATGACATCTAAGTTCGAATGTTTGGAGAAAAGGAGAGCTGAAAATAATTTTAAACAAAAAATTTTTGTTTGCAACAAAAGATGCATATAAGAAGGTGATTCGCAAGAGAATCGGGAGTACAGTATATATATACAAATTTTGTCATATAAATGGGAGGTATTAATGTTATTAAAAGAGGGCTTTTACTCATGTTACTTTAACTTAATACTGTTCAAGGAGTAAGGAAACAACCCCAAAACTAAGATGAAATGTTTACTTGTGTCAATGTGAGGGTAAATATTGACAAATTTTGGGGTAAAATACAGAAATGTCCTAACCTAACTTTGGAGAACTGAAGCCTATGTTCCTACCATCAGGATGTTATCAATTTAAAAAAAAAACTTGATTAATCGGTGCTACTATAGTGTGAGGTCTACCGCCATACGTCGCCTACCCAGGTGGAGGGTGAGGTCTACCGAGTGACCAGCTTCCCGGAGCCCCGCACCTAACCGTCGAACATGTGAACTGCCCAAATCCATCAAAAACAGGACCTGCCCATATAAAATGAAGCAAATGGAACTCCTAAATCGCGCTACTGGCCGACCAAGGGAATGGCCCGTGCCAACGAGAACTGTTGGCTGTAATCTACAACAATAACTCCTAAATCAGTTTTTCCCTCAGAGTTTTATAGAAGAGTCATTCTGACAGAAGAAGCAGCACTCGCCTTTTTAAGAGAGCACAATCTCTTGGATACAGTTCAAGAAGCAGATCCATGCCATAAATGTGGTTCTGCTATGCAGGAAAAAAGAAAGCGTAACAGAGGAGGAGAATTCAAGCCTGTGTTACGTTGCCATCGAAAGGGTATGGAAACATATGATAACCTGTTTGATGTACGAAGAGTATATTGCTAGAATAAATGTATGGAAATGTATGATAACATGTTTGATGTACGAAGATTGTATCGCTAGAATGGAAATATGTGATAACATGTTTATTTTTACCTTTATTCCTTTTTTTAATGTAATTAGAAATCCAATTATCTATTTAAGTTATTTCTAAGATATGTTTAAATTATGTGTTTATTGCTTAAACAAATGTATGAAATGTGTTTTATCTATGAGGGACGAATAATTCAGCGGTAGACCTCACGCTATAGTAGTAACGGGAGGTAGATCTCACGCTATAGTGTGGTAGACCTCACGCTATAGTGTGGTAGACCTCACGCTATAGTAGCACAGATTAATCTATATACAAGTTTATTTAAAGAGTTTGTGTGTAAACTGTTTTGTTATCAAGCCTGCTACTCGCATAGAAAATGAGAATCCTTCCTAACCGTGCCTATTGTCACCTTAACTAACAAATGTATCTTTGAGTATGTTGGTCAACGAACTAACACTAATTATTCACTTACTGATCTTCGCTTTGCATGGGCTCGCTTCGCTCACAATTAAACATTATTTCATTAATCCTCTGTTCTGGCAAGTGGTATGTGTTGCACTAGGCACGTTAGCAGAGCGCATGTAATTTGGGGGACAAAAATTTCCGCGTCCCAATTACCGACACACTACCCATAATTCATTTCACAAAATTTGAAAATCGACAGAGTTACATTACATAATGTCGTACAGCCCTATATGGATGTAATTAACCATTGGTTAACCATAGTAAACACAGTATATCAAGAATCTGTCATTATCTATAATTTTGTGGGGAATAATTTATTTTCAGAGAGAAATGAAAGTGATTTTGGTGTTACCAAAATCAAGAACTCTGTGACAAAATTTAACAAATTCTTAAATACTGTATAGAATTGGGTTAAATTGTAGTTTATTACAGGGTAATGTAACCTAGGGAAAAAACTACTTTCATCTATAGAAAAAGGTCCATAATTGCCTGAAATTGAACTAAAACTCGCCAGGGCTTTATAGATGGGTGGAAAAATGCTATCCTTACCTTCATATGTTAACTTGCTCATTTTATTTTATTCTGGTCAAGACAACATAAACTGTTTCCCGAAAGGAAAACTCTTGTTTTCTTCGAAAATTACATTTATTTTTGGGGCTGATAAATAGTTAGTGAGATATGCCCTAATATATCCACCGATCATAGGGACTATCTAATTGGGAACCTGGGTTTAGGTTGGGGAAAATCGGAACTATAATTATACCCAAATTCATATATACTAAACAGACCAAAATTAAACTAAAACCCACCAGGTATTTGAAAAAAAATACTATTCTTACCGTCATATGTCGACTTGCTTAACTTGCCCAACCGTAGGTTATAACTTATTAGGTAAAAGTTTACTCAAACACCGTACTCTATCTCTCTCGTTCGATCGTTTCACAGCTAATCTAAGTTCACACTTCTAAGTACTGGCGATCTTTTAACACCAAGATCAACCATGCTGCGAGTGAAAGAGGAGCCGAGCCGATGAGTCAAGAAGTTCCCCGAAACTCAACAGCTGAGGAAATGACCAAACCCATGGCATGATCACTCAGGCGTTGCCCCACTACTACTACTTCTCGCTACATCTGAAAACTTCCTCTTATTTTACACCTTATTAAGCTTCTTTGCGGTAGATTTCTACTCACCTATGACACCGAGAGCAACGGAAGTGAGGCTTAACGGGTTTGACGCGGAATTTTACGGCATTTCACAGCGGAAAAGGGAACTTAATAACGGAGTGAGAGGTGAATCCGTAGTGCTAAAAATGGAAAACACAAACAACTCTCTTGTGACGTCACAAGTGCAGACAACCCACTTAATTCTCGGGTTTAGAACCTCCTCCTAAATAGGGTAGCCAATCAGAACAGAGGTTGGGAAATGGGTGACGCAAAACCTATTCTCATTGGTTACGAGCAGTAAGTGCTGAGGTAAATTCTCAATCCTTTCATATCTGACTCGCTGAAATGTTAGGAGACATATAGGAGGCGTTTTCTACTAAATTTTCTTATACAACTGGAAATCCTAGAATGTGCCTTAATAAAACTTATATAAAACTTCTAGGATGTAAAACTGAATAACTTTAATGGATCATGTCTAAGATTCTTAATATATTGTACATGTATATCTGAATATTTGGATATAAATATGCATCAAGCTGTCAGTGGGGATACCTTACCGCGATGAAAAGGTTTGCTGTGACCGATCAGGACGAAAATCTCCCACCATCGCCAATTCATAGTTGGCCAACGTGGTGACGAAAACTGGCCAAACCCCTGAATAAGGATGTCTGAGGCCTTCGTACTGCAGTGGACTAGAAACGGTTGCATTAGATATTGTTTTCATTCATATTACCTGTGAGACTATCATGGTATTTTCCGATTTTTTTTTTTTTTTTTTTTTTTTTTTTTTTTTTTTTTGAATCTGTCAATGCCTCAACTATATCCTGGACCAGTGAGAGGAATTAGTACATTTTACTTATTATAATTGATTCCTTTTGATAAATAACTATTTACTTTAAGGACCGCTTTAAGCCTCCTGGCTAGTACATACAATGGTAACGTGTTTGCCTCGCATTCGCATGGCAAGAGATCGATCCCCGCCCAGGATCGTGAGTTTAAGCTGTTTACTGGGGAGGCTACTGCTGTGGTAGGGCACCACAGTGGGGGGTTGGGCTTGCCCGGCTGACGTTCTGGTGAGCATCTATTCTGATGGAACCGGAACTGAAACCAGCTACCTTTACCTTTCCTAATCCTAATAATAATATAACTCTCTTGGTTTTACTGGAATAAGTAAAAGAGTAAATTAGATAACTTCAATTAATCATATTATTATTATTATTATTATTATTATTATTATTATTATTATTATTATTATTATTATTATGCTGCAGCCCTAGTTGGAAAAGCAGAATGCTCTAAGCACAAGGGCTCCAACAGGGAAAATTGCCCAGTGAGAAAAGGAAACAAGGAAAAAAGAAATATTTTAAGAACAGTAACATTAAAATAAATATTTCCTATATAAACTATACAAAAAAATTAACAAAACTAGAGAAAGAGAAATTAGATAGAATAGTGTGCCCAAGTGTACCCTCAAGCAAGAGAACGTACACTATTGTGTGGAGATTTTCTACTTAACGTAGGCCTACTATTGTTTAACAGAGCATGCAAGAATTTTACGAAAACATTTAATGGTAGTTTCTACAGAATAGAATATAATCAGGTTAGCGAACAACAAACAGAGGCTGAATAACATTGAATAACTAGCGAAAGATAAACTCTCATATTGAATTATCTCTAACCTTTATATTAAACTCTGGCACCTTCATTCAATTGTCTCTTAATTCTTTCTGCTCATGATTCATCATAATTCTGACTCACCATTTGTATCTTCAAGATTATCCAAAACTAGAAAATCTACCACTTGATGTTAGGATATGTATGCAATTAATTTTAAAAACTGCTTTAAACTTTGTAGACCTTTATACTGCATAATAATCTGGAAATCTTATTTCAACTTTGGCAAAACTGTAAAATGTTTTAAGTATAATGCCAAATCTGTGAAATTTCAATAGTCTAAACGTTGTTTAGTTGTTTTTTTTTATCTTTATTTTTTGTTGTTGTTGATCAGATTGACAGGTTTTTTTTTTTTCTCACTGCTGTTCCTGCCAAGACTGATGCTTGTTATAATGATAATATCAATGAAAACAACAACAATGATAATAGAAATATATCTATACATATATATTCATGTATACATATTTATGTATGTAAAACATAACATCAAGACAAAATTTTATTTAAATGGTTATAGAGAACTAACCCAAGACCATTACGCTTTGAGAGGCATAAAGTATGACGTCATTTCAAAGTATGTCGCCAAGTTGGAGTTCATAATCTTTAGCAGCGTCGACTTGTCGGTTATCGCATGACTTTAACTGACCATAATTCTTTAGAGGATCTGCAATGATAACAATTTGCCAATTTTCAAAAAACGAAGACAAACCACTCATTTGGCTGACTAGAAGCAATGAAATGAAATGTTAAACTTGATGAATTAACTAGTTCATATCTGTATTAAATCAATGTTACTCCCCATTTAGGGTTAAACTTCAAAATTTATCATATTTCAAACAATGAAATGGTTTTAAAAGTAGGTAGAAACATTCTAGGATATGGTGAACCTTGGTGAGAGTAGTAAGGGAATGGAAGTAACCAGTTTGAGTGGTTAACCCAAATTATAGTAGAATATAGAAAGATAAGGTACAGATAAGAAAGGAAATATAAGATGGGAAACTTTTTTTTAATAAAACTCTGTAACAGGGGACAATGTCTTATTCAAAATGGAAGTAGATGTTGCAGATGAAAGTCTAAGCTATAAAAATGAGATTAAGTTACTAATTTCCAGGCGTTAGTTAATGCATTAGCAACGGCTGATGATATATATATATATATATATATATATATATATATATATATATATATATATATATATATATATATATATATATATATATATATATATATATATATACTAATCCACAAAAAAACAAGACACAAAAGTCCTGGAAAATGCTCGGCCAATAAGTTTACTCTCAGTAATTTGTATAACATTTACAAAGATTATATCATGACGAGAAGAAAAACAGCTAGACTTTTATAAACTCAGAGAGCAGGCAGGTTTTTTCTATAACCAAAAGGAGGGTGCGAGAGGAACTACCAAAGCACCCTGAGGTCCAAACCCCAAGCTCCTATGGCAAAGACCATAGCAACAGCATAAAGTGCTTGGGCCTAACTGAAGATATCATGCAGCTAAGCCCAGACTCAGCGCAGGGCGCACTGCACATTCCACCTTAGAAGAAACAAGTAGCAACCTTCAGATATACTAAGCTTCCAGGAGCAAAGGAAGACTGCTCAATGGAGGAACTTAGAAATTCAGCCCAGACAGCAATCCGCTTAGCAGAAACAGCAGGGTCACAGATCTACTATACTGACGGTACTGTAGACCTTGGAACCCAAACAGCGGGAGCTGTAGTATTCTCCAGTAACCTTACAGCCTGCTGGAGGACATCCAACAATGTCTCCACCATGCAGACAGAGCTTGTTGCAATAAAACAAGCACTACAATACTCTATTGAAAATGAGGAAGGACCAGTAGTCAAACGTACTGATTCACGATCCTCAATGCAAGCATTGCAAAAGGAAAAGAATAAAGAAAACAAGGCCCTGCTAGCTGATATCAAGGCACTTTTGTAACAGCATAATGAAAGAGACAGACAAGTAACTCTAGACTGGATCCCCAGGCACATCAGGATACCAGGGAATTAGAAAGCTGATGAACTAGCCAAAAGCACCAGACACATACAAAATGTACAGGTGAACATACAGCCTGCACTACAACAGATTAAAAATAAAATGAAATCATATCTCAAAGACAATTTAATCAAGGAGCTACACAAGTGAATAGGGAATGGCTCTCCCTCCGCTACACGGTAAATGGGCCACGGAGCTAGAGCCTCCACCCATAGACAGATACACCCTAAGAGAGCAGGCTATATGTATACACAGACTCAGACTGGGATACAAGGCTAACTGGGAAATCGTGGACAACACTCAAACACCCTGTGAACACTGTGATGTCACACCACAACAGACCATCCTACACTACCTACTAGAGTGTGGGGAAACAACTCAGCTGAGAGGTGATCTACAAATAGACACCAACTCACCACAGGCCTGGCAGGCTGCGGCCATACTGGGAAAAGCAATCGTTGAAAACATAGAGAGACACAGACAATTGCCTACAAGACTACCTCCGCACAAAGTAATGGCCTCAGAATACTCATTTAACCATCGCATCCCATCACTTTAAGGCCCTATTCACATCATCCTTTGTATTTTCTGAACTTACTCTACTACTAAAAACTTTCCGCAGGGACCCTAGGGAGTAAAGGGTTGGACAACCCCAGATGTAACCTTTCCCTACTATTCAAAGGCCTTACACCCCATTTTTCTAGCTACCACTATCCGTGATATAATGGACCTCTCTTACTACCACCATCATCCTTACAACTTCACAACTATCTCTACTACTGAAACCTTTTCAAATTTCCTTTTAAATGATCAACCTACCTTACACTTTGCAGGTTACCTATGGGCCGACTAAGGAAATGGCCCGTGCCAACAAGAAATGTTGGCTTAAATCCACCACCAGGCAGGTTTTAGAAGCGGGTATTCAACAACTGACCATATCCGTGTCATTAACCAAATAATGGAAAAATCATCAGTATGACAAACCATAATGTGTAGCATTTTTAGACAATTAAAAAACTGTTGATTCTATCAAAACTTCAGCAGTAATGACAGACCTTCAACGACAAGGAACAAATGAATCTTATGTTAGAACACCTGAAGATAGGTATAAGGGAAGAACAGCCATCCCAAAACTACATAATGATAGTGAGAACATTCCGAGTGAGAAAGGAGTTTTACAGGGAGACGCCATCTTGCCTAAATTAATCAGTGGGCCTAGAAGAGGTTTCTAACATAATCGGGGAATCCCTTAACAACTGAAGACTTGCTTTAGTAAATCATAGAAAGAATTGCAAAAGATGAGAGAAGGCCTGAATAGAGAAAGCTGAAATTTAGGACTGAAAATGAATGTGAGTAAAACAATGATAGTGCTCAATGATAAGGCAGAAACAACAAATAAGAGTTATGGACGTACCTCTAGAGACTTTAGTGACCATATGTACTTAAGACAGACAGTACGTGTTTCCCTAAGGCATGAGACCGAAATTAAAAAAAAAGAGAGACAAATTGAGATTATGAAAGTAAAATGCCACTTTCTCTAAAGAAAAAAGTATTTAATGAGAAGATCCTACAAGTATTAAATTATGCATCAGAAACTTGGAACCTTACTAAAGCCTTAGAACATTAGCTAGTTACGACTCAAAGAGCTATGAAAAGAATAATGATGGGACTAACACTAAAAGACAGAAAAGAGCAACATGGATACAAGAGCAAACTAAAGTAGATGACATTCTAACAATATGTAAGAAAAAGAAATGTACATGTGCAGTATATACAACGAGAATAATGGATGGACAGATAATAGATGGACATTAAGAATGGCATAATGGGTCTCTAGAGATTGTAAACGAAGCAGGGGAAGGAAGAGATAACGATGGATCGATGAGCTATGAAAATTTGCGGTTATAGAATGGCCTAAAAAGACCATAAGCAGATGCGTGTGGAAGGATATGTCTGAGGCCTTTGTCCTGCAGTGAAATATATATATATATATATATATATATATATATATATATATATATATATATATATATATATATATATATATATAAATGTGTGTGTGTGTGTGTGTGTGTTTGTGTGTGTGGATACTTAACTTTTTAACTTTCAAAGGCTGCGTTTCTGGTCCTATAGAGCAGGGGAACTCTACTCTTTGCAGGACCTTCACAGTCCTTTTAATATATGCATTCCGAGGCATTCAGCATTTCACACCGCATGTTGCTGTTTATTGTCAAATCCACACTATCGAAACACTGTTTTTTATAAAGACAGCAGATTTGTTAGCTCCAAAGTTATCTGTTATTTTGCGCAAGTTAGCAAGAAGAGGAGCTTTTAGCACTAGTTGGAGAATTGGTAATGTTACTCCTCTATGTAAATGTGTTTGTGGTAGCTCAAATCCCACTGATTACCGCCCAATTTCCATAACTCCCATATTATCTAAATTTTTTGAAAGTCTTCTGGCAAAACGTCTTAATAGGTTTGCTGAAGGTAATCATCTACTCCCTAGTTTGCAATTTGGTTTTCGTAAAGGCCTTGGAGCATGTGATGCCCTTCTCACAATCTCCAATGCTGTATAGAAATCCCTTGATTGTGGTCGGGAAGTTCGTATGATTGGCCTTGATTTTAGTGCTGCCTTTGACCGTGTTAATCATGAGGCCCTTGTTTTCAAACTGAAACAGTTGGGAGTGGGTGGGTCGTTTCTTAGCATTATTATTGATTTTTTAAGTAATAGATCTCAAAGAGTTGTTGTTGATGGGCACCATAGTGATTATAGGAATGTGATATCCGGTGTTCCATAGGGTAATGTTCTTGGTCCATTACTTTTCATACTATATACACATGACATGTGGTTTGGCCTAGAAAACAAGCTTGTTGCATATGCAGATGATGCTACTCTCTTTGCATCAATTCCATCCCCTGAATGTAGATCTAGGGTTGGTGAATCCCTTAATAGAGATTTAGCTAGAATTAGTGCATGGTGCAAATTATGGGGTATGAAGTTGAATCCTAACAAAACTCAAAGTATGATTGTAAGTAGGTCAAGGACGGTGGCTCCTCAACATCCGGATCTCAGTATTGATAATGTTTCTTTAAATATGTATGACTCTTTCAAAATTTTAGGTGTGATTCTCGACAGTAAATTTACTTTTGAGAAACATATAAGGTCTGTGTCTTCTTCAATTGCACAAAAAATAGGCTTATTGAGAAAGACTTTCAAGATTTTCGGTGATCAATCTACTGTATTCTGAGGAAGTGTTTTAATTCTTTCATTCTACCTTGTTTTGAGTATTGTTCTCCTGTCTGGTGTTCATCTGCTGATTCTCATCTTAATTTGTTGGACAGAAACTTACGGTCTATTAAATTTCTTATTCCTGATCTAGATATTAATCTTTGGCACCGTCGTTCAATTAGTTCAGTATGCTTGTTGCATAAGATTTTTCATAACTCTGACCATACTTTACATTCAGATCTCCCTGGACAATTCTATTCTGTTAGTAATACTAGGCAGGCAGTTAATTCTAATAGCCAGGCCTTCTCCATCACGAGGCTCAATACTACGCAGTACTCTAGAAGTTTTATGCCAGCTGTTACCAAGTTGTGGAATGATCTTCCTAATCGGATGATTGAATCAGTAGAACTTCAAAAGTTCAAAGTTGGAGCAAATGCTTTTTTTTTGACCAGGCGGACATGAGTCTTTTTATAGTTTATTTATGACATATTTGTTTTTGATGTTGTTAATAGTTTATATATGACATGTCTGTTTTGACGTTGTTACTTATTTTAGAATGATTTATTGTTAATTTGTTATCTTCATTTATTTATTTCCTTTCCTCACGGGGCTATTTTTCCCTGTTGGAGCCCCTAGGCTTATAGCATCTTGCTTTTCCAACTAGGGTTGTAGCTTGGATAGTAATAATAATAATAATAATAATAATAATAATAATAATAATAAAAGCTTCAGTTTCCTCTTGAAAACCTTCAGTCAGTCGGATGTCTAGTGGGAGCTTATTTTATAGTCTCGAGGCTACACATTTAAGGGCTCTACAGCCTGCATTAGACATATATCTATATTCCAATAATTTGAAGTCTTCTGTAACTATTCTCGTGTCAACACGATTGGTTGCACGGTATATAATTTGGACGCCGGTTCTGATGACTTGGTGGGTTATTGTGCATATTTCAAACATAATTCTTACTTTAAAAGTCAGCCTGTGTAAACTAATTAGTGTAGGAGTGATCCTTTCTCGGTGGTGGAACACCTTTTATCAGTATTGCTCCTCTGTTTATTATATTTGTAAATTTCTTAAGGTGTACTTTTGATAAATTGTGGTAGATGGAGTTACAGTAGTCAACCCTGGTGATACCACAGTTTATCACAAGTTTCTTCACAGAATGTTCATCCGGTACTCCTCTACACAAGCAGCGTTTCTGAGATGATGACCAACAGTTTTACTACATTATTTATTTGAGTATTGAAAGCCAAGTTACACTAAAGAGATACTCCTAGATCGCGAACTTTACTAGATATCGGAGCAGAGTTGTTATTTATGTTCATTTATATAAACATCATTATCATATTTGAAAAGGCTTGCAAACAAGCAACAAAATAATAGGAGAGGTGCAATTATACAATTATTCAACTAAAACGTTTTCTTTTAAGTATTTTGCTAGTTTTTCCTGTTTTTTTAAGAGCGCATGGAGTTTTACCCACTTACGCCGTAGCAAAACATTATGAAACGTACGCATCTCATAATATCCCTTTTCCATGGATAAATGAGGTTATGTCACGTATTAACTATGGGAATTACTACTATGCTTTATATACAGTTGTTAACTGCCTATATTGCTGAAATGATTTTTAACAGGAAGTCAAAATAAGCATTACGCTTATTTCCGATTACCTCTTCCCTCCAGTATGTTTACGAGCCCGCTTCGATAATATCAGGGACGTTCTCTTTTAACTTAAATATTACTTATTTTATTAATACTTATCAAGATGCATTATTAATACTATGTATATTTTGAATATTATGAAATTATATATTTAATCATATTAAAGTTTTAGATTTAAATTAAAGCATATCAATTCTTCCGTTAAAATATATTGTATAGATGAACAGTTCTTTGCTAACGGTGACTGTCAGTCTTGTTTACTCGGTCAGCTGGGACAGGAAGAGGCTGTTAACAATGGATTACTTTATTCCTTGACAATTAAGGTCAAGGCGGCAGGATGTCGTTATTGTGGAAGAAATTCCGTTAGTATAAATTTCACGATTCATCTTGTGCTTTATAGTGATTGTCCAAGTGGATTGTTTCAAAAGTTTGACGAGATTAGGCGAGTCCAAGATTCGGTGCTCCCAAGCGACAGGTTAATTAAGACCGTGATTGATTGATAAGGCTTGACCATTCTCACCTGTTTTCTGAAGTTGAACACTTTAATTCAAAATACAATTGATTAATATAGTGTGGGGTTAAAATAAGCTTTATTGGGGCCGCCACTAACCACGGAGAATCCGGTCCCCTAAATTATGCTGGTTGCCTAAGTAGACAGTAGGCTAGTCTGTTTTATACGCTAAACATAATATTTAAACTAATTTGGACGAAGATTATCCTTCGTTAAGTAACTTTACCATATGTTTAATGTACGATATTTCAATTTGTTACCGAATTCATCAACCATATATATTTTTCCAACTGGTTATCTTGTGTATTATTAATTTTTTAAATGGTATGGGGCTGCATACTACTCTATTTTGTGTTTCCAATTTTATATATATATATATATATATATATATATATATATATATATATATATATATATATATATATATATATATATATATATATATATATATATATATATATATATTTATAACAATCAGAAGGAATCGGAGTCTTTGTATTGGAGAAACTCCAGAACAAATGCATTACACTAGTCTGAAATGGCAGATATAATGTACATAAGATGCAATTTAACCATTTGGGAAAATATATAGGCTATGATATTTATAACAATTGCGCAGATACGTATTCAATTAGAAAATACAGCATGGAATATTGCAAAGATGCTTTCTAAACCTAATATGTCAGCTCCTTATCAGACTAAGAGTTCTGTGGATTCCTTAGAGGTCTAGTAGTTATTAATTATTATTATTATTATTACTATTATTTGGTAAGCTACAACCCTAAGTGGAAAAGTAGGATACTATAAGCAGAAATTATACAATTGCTTTTTTACTTAACCCAAACTAAGATAGTACTCTTTGTGTTTACCTTATTGGCGGGTGAACCTCCATATAGCCTGACTTAGCGTATCATAAGTTACAGAAAAAACTATTTTTCATGCGGGATACAATCATCGACTGTACAGTATCTGCCAGTGTGGTTGGTTGGATGGTACTGTATTGTATTTAAGCTTAGGATAGGGTGTTGTTATATTTTTTCTTGGTTCTAAATCTTTCTGATATACGTAAATCGGCAATCATACTAAGAAATCTATCAGAAACATTTTTATGTACTGTACATCGATAGGCAATAGTACTTTATTGAAGTCTCCTTTAGCCCCTTATGCTGTCACTTGTTAGAACTCCTGATTGGAATTTATTTTTTTTGCTATCAGTATGAACCCTTGATGATTTTTTTTACTTTATTTACATGGAACCTATTTTTTTACTTTTAGTTTTGCCAATTATGATCTTGAATTTGTAACGGTAGATTTTGAGGTTTTTACGGTACAGTATACCTGACACAGGGAAGCATTTCATTGTGAAAGTACTTGGTGAAGTGTTTATGGGAGTATGAAAATATTTTCCTCGTTTTTGTATATTCCTACGCAGATACAAACCATAATTCTTTATGCAGGGAATAAGTTTCAGCGTGTGGCTTGACGGCCGTTGAATTGTTTAACGAGCAGTTAAGTGACTTGTGGAAGTGATTGTGAAGAGCCCCTCCCCCTCACCTGTCAAAGTCTCTTTTGGCCGCCTCGAGTACAGACATACTTATATTATTATTATTATTATTATTATTATTATTATTATTATTATTATTATTATTATTATTACTAGACAAGCTACAACCCTAGTTGGAAAAGCAGGATGCTATAAGCCCAGAGGCCCCAACAGGGAAAGGAAAGGAAAAAAGGAATATAATAATCTAAGAAGAGTAACAGCATTAAAATAAATATCTCTTATATAAACTATAAAAACCTTAACAAAACAAGAGGAAGAGAAATAAGATAGAATAGTGTGCTCGAGTGTGCCCTCAAGCAAGAGAACTCTAAACCAAGACAGTGGAAGGCCATGGTACAGAGGCTATGGCACTACCCAAGACTAGAGAACAATGGTTTAATTTTGGAGTGACCTCCTAGTAGAGCTGCTTACCATAGCTAAAGAGTCTCTTCTACCTATACCAAGAGGAAAGTGGGCTCTGAACAATTAGTGCAGTAACCCCTTGAGTGAAGAAGAATTGTTTGGTAATCTCAGTGTTGTCAGATGTATGAGGACAGAGGAGAATATGTAAAGAATAGGCCAGACTATCCAGTGTGGATGTGTGTAGGCAAAAGCGAGCTTTTCATTTTCTTTTTCTTTCAGGAAGTAAATACTGTACTGGCTTTGATTGTTATTGTGAAGCAAGACGCTCATTTGTGGAAGGATGGACTTTACATCCAGTGTATTTTGTTAAATCTGATATAAATCAACAATCTATCTGTGCTGTACTTGGGGCATACCTGTTCTCAATCATCCCCATGTGCCGATTGTATGTTGTGTTCAACTTGCGGTGTTAGACGTAGGCTTTGAAGGGGAGGAAGATATCTTTGCTTCTTTCCGCACATGGGGTGCATTTGCTTTTGATGCTTCTGCGCTTGCTTCCCTGGCTTGTTCCTCAGGGAGTGTTGAACAGAAGCAATAAGCTCTCGGATCTACGTTGGCTTATTTTCAGGTACTGGTGACTTGTGGCATTTTACCTGTGCTCGCCGCATCCTATTGGAGGTTGGAGGCTTCTCTCCTTTTGGGCTATTGCTGACGAATGTGACCTAAAGGGGTGTTGGCTTCTCTAGGTCTTTTAGGTAGTCTTCCCAAGCGCCAGTGTCTCCGTAGCGACGCCACTGGTGAAGGGCATGTCAGTGTATCCCCAGTGTTAGTGTTCCAGCGATGTCCTCAGTTGTTTTTCTAGTACGGAGGGTGGTGGTTCCCCTCTTGACATCTCCCTGACCTCGTCACTTATACCATCCCCCTTACTCTGTGCTTTATCCCAATCTTTGTGCCTGGCGGGTAGGTCCGATATTAGACCAGTAATGTCGGTTGTAGGAATTTCCTCCCTCATAAGGATAAGTCTCCAATTAAGAAATGAGGAGGGTTTATATTTTTCTTTCAAGTTACACATTGAAGGTGAAAGAAGCCACTCGGTGAGTTGGCTTCCCAGGTACCTGCCAGTAACCCTACCCATCGTGTTAGGGGTTTTAATAGTCAGGTTTCCAGCTTAGCTGAATCATAATCCTATTAAATGACTCAGGTTTGTATAGTTAGGAAAAATATAAATTGTTTTAAGGTAAGAGTCCAATATGTGACAGTTCTATTTTGCAGATTTTGTTGAACGAATGTGCTGTACTCGATACCTGTGATAGTTATCTGCTTTTCTTGTTGTTTTATTATCTCTTCCTTCCAGGCAAGGGTGTTGGAGGAGGAGGCAGTCCTGTTCATGCTGGCCACGTGGAAGATGGAGCTGTCGCTCAGTCTCCATCCCAAAAAGGACCGGAGGCTGCGTTGTCATTGCCGCATCAGGACTTGCTCGTGTCCAGGTTAATTTCCGAGGCAGATGAACAGCTCTTCATGTCAGATGCAGGTAATACAGGACATAAAATAGGTTCCAAACATACTGTATATATCTCTCAGATGATTTGCTTCTAACATATCTGGATAGTATATTTGGACATCTAAAAGATTCTATGCTGAACCTTGTACGTTCTACGTCATGTGTGAATTTTATATTAGTTTAGGTAGTCCATGAAATGGTGACGATTACCTGATGGAGCAAGGATCTTTGAAAAGTTAGCAATTCAGCTGATGATTGTTCTATGATGAAGATATTGATGACTGTACTCATTTTAATAAAAGGAATATTTGTTATTGGCTAATTCATTTTATGAACTCTACCAGGTACAAGATTTATTTGCTTTATAGAATTATGGAAGAACATCCTTTTTGCTGTCAGTAATGTTAGAGAATAATTTGATCCAGCATTGTTATTTGTTTACTGTAGATATATTGCTATTCCAAAGCAAAATAGATAAAAAATATCAGACAGAAATTTTTTTCCTGTTTTGAATATTCCCTTGTTTGTTCCGTAACCGAAATACAAACCACGCTAGTTACAGAGGGTTTACCTTTTAGCGCAGCTGAAATGATGAGCCAATAGTTTTAACGAGGGTTAATTACCCCCGCGTTATTAGCGGGGGCTGGGGAAGCGTAGCTTGCTACCCCTCCCCCCTCCACACACCGGTGACTTGCTTCACTTCACTTTTGGCTCGGCGGTGATCAGACGTGTCTGCTCATCGTCCTCGTGACAGCCTTTAATTTTCTGCTTATTCTTTTCAGCGTGTGTGTTGGTTGGAAGTTGACCTTCATTATTATTTCTTTACAATGCGTACATGCCCTGGAGTTGCCGGTCGTCCTTGTGGGACTTTCATGTCGGACGTAAATACGGATCCGCACACCCTCTGCCCTCAATGTCGGGGCCGACGGTGTGACCAGGAGAACATGTGCCGTGAGTGCAGGGAGTGGTCTGCCTCCCAGTGGGAGAGGTTTGGCCGTCGGCGTAAGAAGAAGTCCAAGAGAGACCGTTCTCCTCCGGGGTTAGCCTTGAAGGAGGAAGGTTCTCGGGACTCTTCTTCCGCCGCCCAAACCTCCTCCGAAGCTCCCCCTCGTCCGCCTCCTAAGGAGAGTCAGCCGAGTGGGAGCGCAGGCCCTTGTTCTGTTTCCCGACCTTCGGTGGGGGGAGAGGGCGTGGCCTCCCATAGCGAGGCGGTTCCCCCTCCTCCTCCGGGGGAGGTTATTGATACTGTAATGCCTTAACCAGTGATGATCTTTTACAGATTTGGTTGTCCCTGGGGCTTAAGGGCTTGCCCTCCAGGGTCGCTCTTATTGACCTTGTCTCGTTGGGGGCCGCTGTTAAGCAGTCGCCGGTGGTAGCAGAGGTAGACCCTCTGTCTATTGTCGACGTCGTGGTGACAGAGGCCTCCGACGTGGCTGGGCCTTCCGCCGCAGGTGCTGTTGCGGGTGATCCTGCTCGCCAAGACTCTCCTGCTCGCCGACGCTCACCTGCTCGTCGGCTCTCTCCTGATGTTCGCCCCCCTCGCCAGCGCTCTCCTGCTCGTCAGCTCTCTTCTGAGCGTCAGCGCTCATTTGAGGACCATCGCCCTGCGGTCTCTGACCACCCTTTAGTACTTGCTGAGCTCCCTGCTCACCATCTGCCTGGTCCTGTGGCTACGCAACATCGTGCTGCGCGTGTGTCAAAAACACATGTTCGCCAACGCGCCAGCGATCTTCCAGTTCCTGCTTGTGAACACGCCGCGCCACCTGTCCTTTCACATGACACACGTCGACCTTCTGCTCGCCAGCGATCTCCAGCTCGCCAGCGATCTCCAGCTCGCCAGCGATCTCCAGCTCACCAGCGATCACCTACGCGCCAGCGATTACCTCCTCGCCAGCGTTTACCTGCTTGCCAGCGCGCACAGGCGATCTTAGTATCGCCTATTCAACAGCAACAGCTAGCGCGCCAACGTTCTCCAACACTCCTGAAGGAACATGGTTCGCCAGCTTCTAGCTCGCCATCACGCGATCGCCCTCCTGCGCATGCTGCTCGCCATCGCTCGCCATTGCACGATCGCCCTCCTGCGCATGCTGATCACCATCGCACCCCATCACGCGATCGCCCACCTGCGCATGCTGCCCGCCATCACGCGATCGCCCTCCTGCGCATGCTGCTCGCCATTGCACGATCGCCCTCCTGCGGATGCTGATCACCATCGCACCCCATCACGTGATCATTCACCTGCGCATGCTGCTCGCCATCGCTTGCCATTACGCGGTCATTCACCTGCGCATGCTGCTCGCCAATGCGTCGACATGCCACATCGCGCCATCGCCAACTTGAGCGACTGCACTCACCAGCTCGTCATCGATCGCCTGTGGATCTACATCGCCAGCGGTCTTCCTCATCTACGCGGCAGCGCGTTCCCTCGCCGTCGCGCCAATGCTTGCGTTCGTCGCCTCGGACACGCGTTCATTTACCTGCCCACCCTCGCGCCCACTCGCCCGCGCGACCGCTCGCCTGTGCGCCCGCGCGATCATCCACCTGCGCGCCCGCGCGATCATCCACCTGCGCGCCCGCGCGATCACTCGTCTGCGCGACCATGCGCTTCCGCGCGACCATGCGCTCCCGCGCGACCATTCGCCCTCGCGCGACCATCGTTAGCGGCGAATTCCGCAGCCGGTGGTAGCAGCAGGAACGCGTGCTCCTGGACGGCACTCGGGATCACCTCCATCCAAACACAGGTTGGTAGTGAAGGACGAGGAGAGGTTAGTACATCATTCTTCCCCACCTTATTTTCAGGCAGGTACTGTGGTGTCCACTCCAAAGGATCGCCCGATCCCTTTCCCTTTAGCGAGGATTTCGGACTCTGTGTCCTTGGAGCAACAGACTTGGTTTGGTCCTCTGGCACGGGCGTTAGTGAGGGTTATGAAGCCAGCAGTCGCCGGCCAGGGTAACAAACCAACGGCTGTCTCTCCTACGCTGAAGAGAAAGAGAGGAGTGGACTTCGTGGTGACTTCCCCCAGGGCGAAGTTGGTTCCCAAGAGGTCGGTCGCGAAGGTCCCTTCTCCAGCACGAGTGCTCTCTCCTTCTCCCGTGGACGAGGCCTTTCCGTCCTCAGGTGAGTCCAGTGGCGCGGTAGTCTTCCCCTCGGCACCAGGGGGGGAGACTTTGCTTCATGCAGGAGAATCGTCTCGTGAGGAAGGGGCCCCTCGAACCTCGTTGTTGGGATCCTGTATCCCTCCCAGGAGGGAATCCAAGGACTCCAAGACCGTCCCTAAATCCTCTGCAAGGATTCGTCAGGAACCCACGACTACCCAGGGGAATGTCCACGTGTCACCCCAGGAAGAGATCCCTAGGGCAGGAGACTTAGCTGCCAGCCCGAAGGGAGGAGAACAGCAAGAATCCAAACATGCCTTCTGGCAGGTCCTAAGCCTGATAAGGCAACTTAACGGGCTTATGGATCCAGTCATCGCCCCCCGTGAAGGCAAAGACACGATTTTGGATGAAGTGTTTGACGTTCGGAAGGCCCCTAAGACCGGTGCGGCTCTGCCCTGGTCTCGGGGGCTGAAGAGTGCCAGGGCTAGGGCCAACGCTCAGCTCGCACTTCTTGCCTCCTCCAGTCGTTCCATTGCCGGGAACAAGCTCATCCCTCCTCCTCGCCTTCAGCAGAGGAGGTATTTCGAGATCCTGGGTGAGCACAACCTCGCTCTTCCTCTCCTTCACTCTGTGGAGGAGCTGGCGAAGGGAGTTCCCCTTGAGAAACTCTCTGCCCGACAGGTGTCGTTCTCGGCGGCAGAGATCCTTAACCACGAGAAGGTCGCTAAGTGTGCCATGCAGGCCACTTCGTGGCTGGACTTTTGGCTAGGATCTCTGGGCATCCTATTGCGATCAGAGGACTTGTCCAAGGAGACCAATAGGAAGGCCCTAGAGACCTTCTTGCTCTCGGGCACCCGCTCCATCGAGTTTTTGGCGCACCAGGTTACCACCCTTTGGGCCAACTCGGTGTTGAAGCGTCGCGATGCTGTGTCCGAGAGATTCCATCCGAAGGTTCCCGCCGTAGATGTGTGTAGGCTCCGACATGCTTCCCTTCTGGGGGAGGGCCTGTTTGAGCCTCAAGACATGGAGCGAACGGCTGAGAGGTGGAGGAAATCCAGCACGGACTCCCTCCTCCATAGGGCCCTTACAACTCGGCCCTATAAGCCTCCAGCCCCGCCACAACAGCAGCAACAGCCTCGTAAGGCTCCCAAACAGGCACTGGTAGCTAAGAAGGTGGTGTCTAAGCCCCAGCCCTTTCCAGTCAAGGTCAAGAGGGGCAGTAAGTCCTCCATGGGAGGCAAGACTCCTAGGGGTGGCGGCCGCGGCCGCAAGCCCTAGGGGTGCCAGTCCCCCTGCATGTCCACCTGTGGGGGATGCCTTCAGCGTTGCGTCCGCAGGTGGCAGCAACACGGGGCCGATGCTTGTACGGTCTCAGTGATCGGCCAAGGCTATCGCGTCCTGTTCACAACATCTCAACCTCCCCTGACAGCAAATCCAGTGTCGTTGAGCTCCTATGCCATGGGATCGGCAAAGGGGCTGGCCCTTCAGGCCGAAGTCGAGACCATGCTCGAGAAGGGTGCTCTCCAGGAGGTCGTGGACGGCTCCCCAGGCTTCTTCAGTCGACTCTTTCTTGTAAAGAAGGCTACTGGAGGCTGGAGACCCGTCATCGATCTCTCAGCTCTGAACAGGTTTGTCAAACAAACCCGGTTCAGCATGGAGACATCAGACACGGTCAGACTTGCGGTGAGACCACAAGACTTCATGTGCACACTGGATCTAAAGGACGCGTACTTCCAGATCCCAATCCATCCGTCTTTCAGGAAGTACCTGAGATTCTGCCTAGACAACAAGATCTACCAGTTCAAGGTGCTGTGTTTCGGTCTCTCCACAGCTCCTCAGGTGTTCACCAGAGTGTTCCCCCTGATTTCATCTTGGGCGCACAGGAACAGCATTCGTCTCCTTCATTACCTGGACGATTGGCTGATCCTAGCAGACTCGGAGTCGACCCTTCTTCGGCACCGAGACAGGCTTCTGGATCTTTGCCAGGATCTGGGGATCGTGGTAAACCTCGAGAAGTCCTCTCTGCAGCCGTCCCAACGACTGGTTTATCTAGGCATGCTAATAAACACCAATCTCCACAAAGCCTTTCCATCAGACGACCGGATAGCAAGGCTGAGGAGGGTGGCGGAACCCTTCCTCAGGCGAAAAGAACTCCCCGCCCAATCGTGGTTGCGTCTCTTAGGCCACCTATCCTCCCTGGCCCGTCTGGTTCCAAACAGCCGCCTCAGGATAAGATCCCTTCAATGGCGGCTCAAGTCCCGGTGGAATCAAGGATCCGATTCCCCGGACATTCTGATCCCAATGGGGTCTCTGGAACAGACGGACTTGCTGTGGTGGCTGGCCGACGAGAACCTGCGGACGCGTCAAAAGAAGGTTGGGGGGCGCACGTTCTGAACCAGAGGGCCTCAGGCCTTTGGTCAGAATCAGAAAAGTGCCTACACATCAACCTGCTAGAATTGAAGGCCGTCTTTCTGGCTCTTCAGCAGTTCCAACGGTCCCTGGCGGGTCACTCCGTGGTGGTAATGAGCGACAACACCACGGTAGTGGCTTATATCAACAAGCAGGGAGGCACTTTTTTGCAACAGCTATCCCATCTTGCAGTAGAGACTCTGAGGTAGACCGAAACCCACTTGATAACACTATCAGCTCGCTTCATTCCTGGCAAGAGGAATGTGCTCGCCGACAGTCTGAGCAGGGCTTCGCAGATAGTGAGTACCGAGTGGTCTTTGGATCCTCAGATAGCCAACAAAGTCCTGACTTTGTGGGGTTCCCCGACTGTGGACTTGTTCGCGACAGCCTTGAACTTCAAGCTGCCCCTGTACTGCTCACTAGTCCCGGACCCCAAGGCACTCTGGCAAGATGCTTTCCAGCAACGGTGGGACAACATCGACGTGTACGCCTTCCCACCGTTCTGTCTGATGAGAAGGGTGCTCAACAGGACCAGACTATCGGTCAACTGTTCGATGACTCTGGTAGCTCCGCTATGGCATCACGTGGAATGGTTTCCGGACCTTCTGCAACTCCTGACGGAACTCCCAAGGGAGCTTCCTCCACGACACGAGCTTCTCAGACAACCCCACTCCGGCGTCCCTCACAGGGCCGTAGCCTCGCTTCGGCTTCACGCCTGGAGACTATCCAGCGTCTCCTCGCGGAGAGAGGCTTTTCGCAACAGGTTGCGGAGAGAATGTCTCAGCACCTGCGAAGGTCCTCTGAGGGAGTCTACCAAGCAAAGTGGAGAGTCTTTTGTGGTTGGTGTCGTGGAAGGGGTATCTCTCCACTCGATGCCACTATTCCAGCAATAGCGGACTTCCTCGTGTATCTGCGAGAAGAAATGCGCCTTTCTGTCTCGGCAGTGAAAGGCTATCGCTCAGCCTTAAGCTTGGCCTTCAGATTTAAGGGCGTGGATATTTCTTCATCGCTAGAACTCTCTTTTTTCTCATACGTAGCTATGAGCTTACCTGCCCCCAGTCGGAAGTGAGACCCCCTCCTTGGAACGTGGTTCGAGTCCTCAGGTCTCTTAAGAGACCTCCCTTCGAGCCATTACGCCAGGCCTCCGATCGCCACCTGTCTTGGAAGACGGCTTTCCTACTCGCCTTGGCTTCGGCCAAGCGAGTTAATGAACTTCATGGTCTCTCGTACGACATCACCCATTCAAGGGGATGGGGGGAGGTAACGTTCAGGTTCGTCCCTGAGTTTGTTGCCAAGACTCAGAATCCTGGAGTGCCGGATCCTCGGTTCAACTCTTTCAGGATCGCGAGTCTCCGTTCTGTAACAGGCGACCCAGACCAGCTGCTACTATGTCGAGTGAGGTGTCTGAGGCACTACTTGAAGAGAACGGCTGCAGTCCGTCCTCATGTGGGAGCTTTGTTTGTGAGCACAGGCAGGACTAAGAGGAGGGTCACCAGGAACACCATCTCAGCTTGGATTCGAAGGGTTATCCACCATGCCCTGAATCCTGACCCTCCTCCGTCACGTCGCCCTCGGGCCCACGATGTCACGGGTATTGCTACATCCCTGGCCTTCAAGAGAAACTTCTCTGTGACGCAGGTACTTCAAGCTGGGGTCTGGAAGCGTCAAACGACCTTCACAGGCCACTACCTGCAAGACGTGACCCACAGGAGCCTCGATACGTTTTCTATCGGCTGCACAACAGCTGGTCTAACCTCAGGCTCCTTTTGGACAAGTAGCAGTAGGTTGAGGGCGTTGTTACCCGGTCTAAGTCTGCGTGAATGAAAGAGTATGTCTGACCCTTACTTCTTTCTTCATTCTCCCCTCTCTTGGGGAAGCAGCATCCTGGTCCTCGCATAGCTGACCTTGACCTCTGCAGGTAACCCATGCTTCTTTGTGCTCCTAGTATTAAGCTTAATACTGTTGCGTCTCCCATACCCTGATGAGGTGGTATGGGGAACGTCCTATCCTAGAATTCCTAACTGAAGGTCTCAAGGTCAACTTCATAGGACGAGTCACACTCTCCTCCTCACACTGCTTATGTAGGCCACTCGTTCTTAGCGATGCTAGGAACTTGTGAGGTACAGGGGCTCCCTCTCTTTAGTGCTACTCACCGAGGGATCGAGCCCTTGGGCAAGCCGAAGTCAGTAAGGCTGGGGACTTTCCACCCTTCCTAAGGGGTAAGTCACCCTCTGTAAATAGCGTGGTTTGTATTTCGGTTACGGAACAAATGACAAATTCGAAGATAATTTGTATTTTTCCTAACCATACAAACCTTAGCTATTTACACATATGTGCCCGCCATCCCTGACCCCCAAGTCAAGTCCTACCTCTTAAGTGAAGTGAAGCAAGTCACCGGTGTGTGGAGGGGGGAGGGGTAGCAAGCTACCCTTCCCCACCCCCCGCTAACTAGCGCGGGGGTAATTAACCCTCGTTAAAACTATTGGCTCGTCATTTCAGCTGCGCTAAAAGGTAAACCCTCTGTAAATAGCTAAGGTTTGTATGGTTAGGAAAAATACAAATTATCTTCGAATTTGTCATGTTTAGCTACATAATTTCAGCATAGGCAATAGCATTTGATATGTAGTGTGTACTCTGCTTTTATATTGATATCAATTGAACTTAACTCTGTATGTTTTTGCCAGATGACGGAGTAGAGGATCCTTTAATGGTTGAATCTCAGTTTGTGAAAACAGTAGCCGACATATTCAACAGTCATTCAACTCTTCCTTACTTCTTGCAGTTTTTGCAAGGATGGGGATCAGATAAATATGCCAGGTTTTGGCTTGACGTTACTAGTTTCAAAGCTTCGGCAGAGACACGTATCCGCACTAATGACACTCCTCTTCCTCTTGAAAATAAAAATGTAGATGAAGGTTGTATAAATCAGAGTGATAAGGGAAGAAACTCCAATAATGGTAGAAATGTGATAAAGAACACAGAAAGTGTAAGTGATGTGAGTTTCCCTCAGCTGAATGTATGTGATAAAAATGTAAAAAAAAGTTTACTAAGTGATCTAAATTCTCATGGGAAGAGTTTAGTGCTGCCAGATTTAGTGAGCAATATTAAAACGGTTACTGATGTCACCCCTCTAAACTCTCCGGACGGTCCATCGCAGATTCAAAATTCTGGCAGTCCCTTTCCTAGACAATGCAGTGATATGGGCTCAAGTGAGATTTCTGATGCAAAACTAAACAGTGTGACAAAAGATGAATTGATGCAATCAAGGAGTGAGTCTTTAGCATTCTCGTTAAAAGGTGAAAGTGGGGTGACGCTTTCAAAGTCATTGACACTGTCAAGAGCCCAGAAGCTGAGACAAAGCATTGCCGATGATGCTTTGAGAATCTTCCAAAAGTATATATCAAAAGAAGCCGAACTGTCCATTGGTGTGGATGATTCAACGAGAGAGGAGATTTATCAAAAGATTTGTGTGACAAAACAGGACATCAGCCCAGACTGCTTTGAATCAGCTCAAGTAGTTGTGTTTAATCTCATGGAGAAGGAGTAAGAAATAATTTTTTCTTTTTCAAGTTTCATCTCTTTCAAGTTTAAAAGTAAATCACAGCATGACTTCATTCATTTGACTTTTCAAGACATTGAACTAACCCCCCTTTTTCTAGCCAATGAAGTCTTCTGATAGATATTTCAAGGAGTCAGACATTTTTGGGTGTCAAATTTTGTATAGAAACCATTGTGTAGCCATTTATATTTTTCAATATTAATCTTACCCGATGATCATGTAGCTGTCAACTCTGTTGCCCGACAGAAATCTACGGTCGGGATACGCCAGCGATCGCTATACAGGTGGGGGTGTACACAACAGCGCCATCTGTGAGTAGGTACTCAAGTACTTCTTGTCAACAAGAACTCAATTTTTCCTCTGTCGTGCCACCGGCAAGACCTACTAATACGCCGTCCCTAACTGGATTTGTTTTCACAACTTTTTGGTGAAGTACACTATTCCAGTTTTGAGCTCTCGCTATGCAGGGGTTTTATCTTCATTTCAAAACTTGAACTCGTTTTGGATAGATTTAATTATGGTGACGAAGAGAGTATGGACTCTCTTTCACTTTTAAATGGCCGACCCTTCCCTTAGACGGAAGTGTTGGTGTCGAAGAGAGTATAGACTCTCTTTCATTTTTTATGACCGACCCTTCCCTTAGACGGAAGTGTGTTTAGGTTTTTGGTAATTTTGCTTAACAAAGTTATAGATTTAGTTTATATCTCTCTGCCATTTATAGGCCTCTTCGATTAACTTTCCATTTATTATAAACTTATAAAACTTAATTTTTATGTTTGTTTATATGCGACCTTTCCTAATATAGGCGGTCCTTACTTGGAACCGAAGTTAATTAACATTGAGCCCGTCATATCGTATTTCCTGTTAAGAATTTATGCTATTTTAATTTTAATGTTTTTGAAAGAATTTCTTTGATAGTCTCGTACTGTTTTCAAAGATGAACTAACGTTTAGTTTAGTCTCCGCAGTTGTTGACGTTCAGAACGTTCAACATGCGCTCTATCGTTACGATAGAGAGAGAGTATTTCACGGTTTCACGTTGCAGTAAGAGTAAACCGATTCTAGCATTTCGTTCATTCTTTCTTAGCTTAAATGGTTTTAATTCTAATAAAGGAACTTTTTATTTGGGAAACCTTTCAGTTTTTTTTTTCCTTTAACAAATAATATGTTTTAACGATATATAATTGGGCTCATCTCTCAGGTTTTAAGTCAAGAGAGAGAGAGAGAGATAGAGACGGAGGGAGAGAGAGGAGGATAAACGTTTCGTTCAAGCGGGTAACGTTGTTCTCGTTTTTTTTTTTTTTTTTACTCTTCTCCCTAGTCGCTATAGGGGAAGAAGGTAAAACGTTTCTAGAGTTTTATTCTTGTTCCCAGGCTTTATGCGGTGAGAGATTTTAAACGTAGTTTATTTGATCTAGTGTTTAGTCTCTTTTCCAGCCACTGAATTCTTTATCTTTCATTATGTTTTTCTGTTACATTGTAAAACTGTTTTCGCAATTACTACCTTTTAATGAAGGATAGGATTGCGTGTTTCAGGTACAAATCACTTAAAGTTTCGAGTTCAGTGAAATAAGTGCAAACAGAAAATCAAAAGTGATAAAGTGATATGCACAAAGTGTTACAGTGTTGCGTTCGAGGGTTCGTTTGTTCGTGCCAGTTGTTCACCTTGTCCGATACCTCTTACAAGCTCCCAAGCCCAGGGGAGAAGTAATGTCGAAGGACTTATGGGTTCCACAGGTCTTGATCAACGAACAGACGTTTCCCTCCGTGGTTTCGGGTGTATCTACACACGTTGCCGACGTGATCACCCCACCCACACAAAGACGAGAGAGCCCATTTATTCCTCGTCTGCGGAAGAGGTTTCTCGCAGAAACCATGGACCAAATCTTGCAGCTTTTAAGTGCAAGTCGGTCCCTTCCGCGCAAGTCCAACGGCCTAGGTGTAGCCACTGGGTCAGTTCGGACTCGCTGCAGTACGACAACTGCACACCTCCCAAGAGAGGCAAGGTGGTACCGCGACAGGCAGTAACTCCGTCTGTTGCCGCACCAGCTGTTTTAGACCCTCAGTCACAACGGACAGTAGCTCCGTTTGTTGTTGTCTTTCATAGACCCTAGTGGTCCATGCTGCAGACTATACAGTCTCAGCTTGCTCCTTCATGCAGGAGTATCGTGCTGGAAGGTTGACAATGCACCTGTTAACCTAAAACCCGCCGAGGTTGTGCGCTCAGCAGATACTGCGGCTGCCTGCTCCCACACTCCACCTGTGAGAGCTCCACCTCCGATGCGCAGTCCACCCTGCCAGACGCATGTTCTTGCTGCACCTTCCGTTGACATGCGTGAGCTACCGCATCAGCAGTGGGAAGGTGCTGTAGAGCTGCAGGGTTCCAGCTCTATGCGGCATTCTCCGCAACCCATGCGGCATGCTCCGCATACATATACAGCATGCTCCGCATACCATTCAGCATGCTCCGCAACCCACCGCAGCCCCTCCCACGCACCAGCACTCTGCTTTTGTTGTTGCCAGCTCCCACACTCCGACTGCGGAGAAGGTTGACGATGCACCCGTGGGCCTACACCTCCCACGGTTGTGCGCCCGGCATGGCTTCCTGCTCTCACACTCTTGTTGTGAGAGCTCCTCCACCCATGCACAGTCAACCCTGCCAGATGTATGATGACTCCCACACACAGAGCACTCCGTTGCCGTGCGTGAGCTACCACAAGCTGCCGTGTTTTGACACGGTGTGTCAGCCTCCGCAACACACTGTGGTTACCGCCACTCGCCCGCAGCTAACTAGTCAGTCAGGAGTTGAGGCTTCCCCACACAACTTTGGTTGTTGCCAACTCACAGACTGTCAAACAGTTACATGACGTTGCCTTCTGGTCTGCTACTTATACACCAGTGCTGTATGTCCTCACGCTCCTGTTGTGGTTGACAGTTCACAGACTGTCAAGCAGTTTCATAACGTTGCCTTCTGGTCTGCTGCTTTTGCACCAGTGAAACCCTCACTGAGAGAACCTAGCTTTTCTCGGATATGGTTCCTGTAGATGAGAAAGTGCTGTTCTCCCTCCTTCTGATATTCCCTTGAGGACTCTGTCATTTGGAGAGGAGCCTTAAGCTGCTTAGCCTCCTATGGACTTTAATTTAAGCATAACATGCTTCCAGGGAGGGTAATGGTTCCGCTTCAGTCGCTAACCCCGTCTGTTGCCACACCTGCTCCCATAGACCTTGGGCTTTGTTGCAAGACATGCAGTCCAAGCTTAGTCCTTGATAGAGGATTTTTTACGGAGAAGAACCTTCTTGCCAACGACCTTCCTACCGGTTGGTTGTACGCCCTGTTGACGCTGAGGTATCCTACTCACGTCCGCCAGTTGAGATGGTTCCTCCACCGGTGCGACCCAGTGTGGGTTGCCAGTCGCACGTTGACGTTAAGCTACTCTCGGAGGTGGTTGTGGACGTTCAGTGTGTCACTGGGAAGACGTTCAACAACCAGCAGAGGTGACTTGTTGTGACGCAGTGCGGCAACCTCAGCAACCCGATAAGGGGTTGTCTGTACTACCCAGACAGTCTAGACAGTTTCGGGTTGTCGCTGTACTTCCTCGCATCCCCATGGTTGACAGTTCACAGACTGTGCAGCAGTACCATGATCTTGTGTCCGGCTCCGTCACGCATCCACCAGTGCGACCGGATTCAGCGAGTCAGACGTTGCCCACTCCGTTGCCGTTTCCTCATCAGTTTCGGATGAGGAACCCTCTGATGAGAACATGGCTGAACAAGAAGATCAATCCCCAGCCCTGCTATCCATCCAGAAGATGCTGAAGAAGGAATACGGCCCTGTCAGGCTGTGGATGAGTCTGGTTAGGACACTGTCATCCGTGGTTCATTGGTGTCACTTGGAAGACTACACCTCCGTCCTCTTCGGTTTCATCTAGCTCTTCACTGGAAAAGGACAAGACGCTAGAAGCGGTCTCGATCCCGGTTTCCGGAAGATAAGTCTGGTCTAACCTGAGGAAAAGACTTTATCAACCTTTTATAGGGTCTTCCCCTGACTGTTCAGACTCCCAACCACGTTCTCTTCTCAGACGCATCGGACGTAGGCTGGGGTGCGACCTTAGGCGGTAGGGAATGCTCGGGATTATGGAACTCGAGTCAAAGGACAATGCATTTTAACTGCAAGAAGCTTCTGGCAGTATGTCTGACCTGGAAAAGCTTCAGGTCTCTCCTTCAAGACAAAGTAATGGAGGTCAACACGGACAACTCCCTGCTTTGATGTTCATCTCCTAGCAAGGAGGGACCTACTCTCTGACATGGTGCGAGTTCGCTAGTGACCTCCTCTCCTGTTCAACAGGTCTAGACTTTTCACTAGTAACAATTTCTTCCAAGGCAACTTGAATGTCTTAGCAGTTTGTCTCAGTAGGAAGGGACAATAATTCCAACATATTGGACCCTCCACAGAGATGTATGCAAGAGACTTTGGGTCACCTGGGGCCAGCCAACCATAGATCTCTTCGCAACCTCGATGTCCAAGAGGCTCTCAATACTTTGCTCACTTATCCCGGACCCAGCAGTGGTTCTTTTAGATGCCTTTCTACTAGATTAGTCTCATCTAGATCTATATGCATTCCCTCCGTTCTAGATTGTCAACAAGGTACTGCAGAAGTTCGCCTCTCACGATGGGACAAAGTTGACACTAGTTGCTTCCCTCTGGCCCGCGAGAGAATAACTTACCGAGGTACTTCGATGGCTAGTAGACGTTCCCAGAACTCTTCCCCTAAGGGTGGACCTGCTACGTCTGCCACGCGTAAGAAGGTACTCCAAGGCCTCCACGCTCTTCGTCTCACTGCCTTCAGAGTATCGAAAGACTCTCGAGAACTAGAGGTTTTTCGAAGGAGGCAACCAGAGCGATTGTTAGAGCAAGGAGAACATCCACCCTTAGAGTCTACCAATCGAAGTGGGAAATCTTCCTAAACTGGTGCAAGTCAGTATCCGTATCCTCGACCAGTACCTCTGTAACTCATATAGCTGACTTCCTCTTATATCTGAGGAAAGAGCGATCTCTTTCAGCTCCCACTTTTAAGGGTTACAGAAGCATGTTGGCATCAGTCTTCCGTCACAGAGGCTTAGATCTTTCCAACAATAAAGATCTACAGGACCTCCTTAAGTCTTTTGAGACCACGAAGGAGCGTCGCTTGGTTACACCTGGTTGGAATTTAGACGTGGTTCTAAGATTCCTTATGTTAGACAGGTTCGAACCACTTCAATCAGCCTCCCTGAAAGCTCTCACCTTTAAGACTCTTTTCCTGATATGCTTAACCACAGCTAAAAGAGTCAGTGAGATTCATGCCTTCAGCAAGAACATCGGATTTTCATCCGAAACGGCTACATGTTCTACATCTTGGTTTTCTAGCCAAACACGAGCTGCCTTCTCGGCCTTGACCAATATCGTTCGTTAATCCAAACTTATCGTATGGTTGGAAATGAACTAGAAAGAGTATTATGTCCTGTAAGAGCTCTTAAGTTCTATTTTAAAAACCTTTACGAGGCCCGTCTGAAGCTTTATGGTGTTCAGTTAAGAATTCATCTTTGCCTATGTCAGAGAATTCTTTATCCTATTATTTTCAGACTGTTATTACGAGAAGCTCATTCCCTTCTGAATGAGGAAGACCAAGCTTGGCTGAAGGTAAGGACACACGAAGTTAGAGCTATCACAACTTCCGTGACCTTTTAATAAATAGATCTCTGCAAAATATTTTCGACGCAACCTTTTGGAAAAGCTAATCAGTGTTCGCGTCTTTTATCTTAAGAATGTCCAGTCTCTTTACGAGAACTGCTACACTCTGGGACCATTCGTAGCAACGAGTGCAGTAGTGGTGGGGGCTCCACCACTACAATTCCCTAATTCCAGAACCTTTTTAATCTTTCTCTTGAAATATTTCTGGGTTGTCCGGAAGGCTAAGAAGCCTTCCGCATCCTGGTTGATTTGGCGGGTGGTCAAATTCTTTCTTGAGAAGCGCCTAGATTAGAGGTTGTGATGAGGTCCTTTAGTATGGGTTGCAGCCCTTCATACTTCAGCACCTAGGAGTCGCTCAGCATCCTAAGAGGATCGCTAGGCTCAGTAAGGAAGACGTACTTAAAAAGGCAGAGTAATGGTTCAAGTCGACTTCCTTACCAGGTACTTATTTATTTTATGTTTGTTATTTTGAATAACGGCTAAAATAAGATTCGGGATACTTAGCTTCTTTGTTAACATGTATGCTGGTCTCCACCCACCACCCTGGGTGTGAATCAGCTACATGATCATCGGGTAAGATTAATATTGAAAAATGTTATTTTCATTAGTAAAATAAATTTTTGAATATACTTGCCCGATGATCATGAATTTAAGGACCCGCCCTTCCTCCCCATAGAGAACCAGTGGACCGAGGAGAAAATTGAGTTCTTGTTGACAAGAAGTACTTGAGTACCTACTCACAGATGGCGCTGTTGTGTACACCCCCACCTGTATAGCGATCGCTGGCGTATCCCGACCGTAGATTTCTGTCGGGCAACAGAGTTGACAGCTACATGATCATCGGGTAAGTATATTCAAAAATTTATTTTACTAATGAAAATAACATTTTTCTTTAGAGTTGAAAAAAATTTCAGCTGCTTCCCATTTTCCCTGTATTGCAAAATAAGTACTGTAATCTTGAAAAGAGTATTAATTAGAAGCGTATCTTTTTAGAAATGTCATGATAAAATTATACCGAGTCTCTTAAACTTACGTTAATTATCAAAAAATTATGCTTCGGATAAAGCTCAAGGTCTTCTCTAAAGATTACGTATAAAGTTAAGACAAAATGGGATAAATAAAGAATTGATAAATTTTGTTTCATGTAGAAAGGTTATTTACTACTATTAACCTCGATTAAATGTTTGTCCTCTATAAGGATGATAGATACTTAGAGATTTGCATTGTTCACTTAGATCTTGCCATTCACCTGTGTAATATGGAGACACTAGCGAATGATAATGTTCCCTTAGTGGCACTTTCTTACTTACTTACTTTGATGGCTGCTTTTCCGGTCCCATACAGCAGGAGAACACTACTCTCTATAGGACCTCCATTGTCATTTTACCTTATTCGTTCAGAGTATTTAACATTTCATGTCTCGTATTCTTCATTTACTGTTAAATCGTCACTGTCAAAAGACTCATGAAATAAGAAAGTCTTCAATTTCCTCTTGAAAGCCTTAATGTCTTCAATCATTTGAATGTTTCGTGGGAGCTTATTATATAGTCTCGGGGCCGCATATTTAAAGGCTCTGGAGCCTGCAGTAGCCATATATCCAGGTTCCAATAGGCCTAGTTTGAAACCATCTGTAACTATTCTCGAGTCGACACTATTTATTGGTTGTGCAATATGTAGCAATGCTCTTAAGTATTTTGGATGCCCAGTTCTGATAACTTGGTGGGTTATTGTACATATTTTAAATTCAATTCTCGCTTTAATCGGCAGCCAGTGTAAATCGATTAGTATAGGGGTGATCCTTTCTCTAGGTGGGACACCTTTTATCAGTCTTGCTCCTCTGTTAATTATGTTTTGTAATTTTTTAAGTTGCACTTTTGGTGCATTGTAGTAGATAGAGTTGCATTAGTCAATCCTGGTAATAACACATTTATCACAAGTTTCTTTACAGAATTTTCGTCCAGGTACTTTTTTATAAACGCAATATTTCTTAGATGATAACCAGCAGTTTTTATTACATTATTTATTTGGGCATTTAGAGACAGGTTACAGTCAAGAAATGCACCTAGATCTTGAACTTTACTAGATATCGGCACCGAGTCATTATTCATGTTCATTTCTGACCCCTATTCCCTTATTACTTTATAATTTTTTTAAACTTGTGCATTTCATCCTTGAGAAAAAATTCAAAATTAATAGTATTCATAGTTTTTTAACACCAATATAAGAAATCATTCATAGATGTATAACATCAATTAAAAAAGATAGAGACCATTATTGCACAAGGACTTGAAAACTTCACTTGTGCTCTACATGGTCTGATGTTTTTTTTGTCTTTTCAATCTAGGTGCAGTCACAATTCTATAAGTTCAAATGCTCCTTGAATTAAGAGACACAAAAGAATAGAGTTAGATAGTTAGATAAGGCTGGATAAAGCTCAGCATATTCAGTTATAAAACAGGGAGAGTAAGTTGAGGCTGATAGTGTTTAATGACTTTTCGTCTATTCTACCAAGGCTTAGTCTGTGTTTGGTGTTATATGATTGTGAATAGATACCCATAAATATTACTGCATGGAATTCAAAGCCCTTCTTGCAAAAATAAGCAAATAGCTAACTCATGAATGGTAAGGACTTACTTTAATCAATATGGGCTTAATGTTGTAACAGCCATTACAAATGTTCACTTGGTGCTTATAGATTTGCAGCTTACCCAACAGAAAAGCGATAATGAAAGGTAAAGGTTAAGAATTATTTTGAGAAGTAAGTAATTCCATTCACTATTGTACATTCGATGTCAGGATGCCAGAGAACTTCAAATCATTCAATCAATCACTATTGTACAGTGTACACTGTAGTACAGTATGATTCATGTAAAAGGGTTACAGGTTTTTTTTCAGTGAAGTTCCACATATATTGTTTTCAGTTTGAATTTTATATGAACTTTTGTCAATTTTTTATGTGAAAGAGGCTGCATAGCTATCAGTTTTTTTCTATATAATTTTTAATGATATATTTCTTGTAGGTTTTTGCCCAAATTCTTGGGCAGCGATTATTACCTCAAGCACCAAATAGACGTCCTAACAAGTGGATCAGTGCGGTTAGCAGACATTCTGTATAGTGACTCTGCCTTACCATACTTCATGGAGGTAAGTCAAGTTTAAACAATCAACTTTGTTCAGACATTAATGAATCTTATTTAACCTCAGCAACGATTTAAAGGCTTAAAGGCCGCTCAGGAATGGCAGAGGCAAGGGACAGAGACATTGCCATAGCAAGTAAGACAATTCCCTAGGGACTGACCATATATACATGTGATCAGTGCCCAAGACCCCTCTCCACCCAAGCTAGGAACAAGGAGGGCCAGGCAATGGTTGCTGATGGCTCAGCAGTAGACCTATGGGCTCCCCCAAACCCCCCAACCTTAGCTCACAAGGTTGGTGAGGTTGCAGCGACCAAAGGAACTAACAAGTTTGAGCGGGGCTCGAACCCTAGTCTGGAGATCACCAGTCAAGGACATTACCAACAGGCCACCACAACCCTGAAAGTTATTGTTGAAAACAGACAGTTTTACTTCTTTTTCAGGCATGCATTCCACTGTTTTGAGGTTGTCTTTACATTATCAAATATCATTTTTTAACTTGTCTTAGGACCAACAACTTCAAATATCCAATACTATACAGGTTTTGTCACACTGATTTGGTAGTTGTTCCGTAACCGAAATACAAACCACGCTATTTACAAAGGGTTATTACTTTTAGCGTAGCTGAAATGGCGAGCCATTAGAATTTAACGAGGGTGTATTACCCCCCGCGCTAGTTAGCGGGGGGGGGGGGTAGGGGAGTGGTAGCTAGCTACCCCTCCTCCCCCTCACACACACGTGAATACTCACTTTCACTTTTGGCTCGGACTGTGACAGACGTCTCTGTCTTGGTCCTCGCTTGGCAGCCATTGTCTGTTTTGTCTTTACTTAATCGCTTACTTTTCTTTTACTCAATATATATGTAAACATGTTTTCATGTTTGTATATATATTTGAGTATAGAAATAAGTAAGTTTCCTTTTCAGATGTGTGTGTGTAGTGTACGATATCTACGTGGAGGCCTCGGCAGTTAGGCCACCACGGCGTATTTTATGGGTGGCGATCGAGTTTGACTTATGTCTTTCTCTCTCTCTCTCTCTCTCTCTTGAGGTCGTTCACCCTTTTACTACGTGTTACTACGCCCTTGTAGCCTAGCTTCCTTTCCGTGTGGGGGGTTGCTACGCGTACGTTTGTATCAATTAGTTATGAATCTAATTGTAGTTGTTTTTTTTTTTTTTCAGCTTGTAGAACGATTCCTTTCGGGGTTTTCGTTCTTTCTTTAGTGTTCATTCATTTTTTAATGACATAATTACATAGTTACATAATTATAATTGTTATAATTCTGTTTTGGTTACAGCTCTCCTTCCGCGAGTGTAAGTGGTTGTGAGGGCACGTGCCTGTTGTGTAATTCTTGTTCCTTTCCCTCGGGATTCCTCTTCGGAGCCTTCCCGGGGGAATGAATGTGTACTAATATTATTTGTTTTATTTTTTTACAGTTACCGATCTAGTTCGTTTCTGTAATATAGCAACGGTGTGAGCTGTCTGGTTGAGTCCTGGGGATTCGGCTGTTGCTGCCTCCCCCCTTGTATTTTCGTCAGGGGCGTGTCTCCTTCTACTGGTAGTACTCCCGTGTCGACGGACAGCTCTCCAGTTCATTTTAGAACAGTCAGGAGGCTTGCCTCCTTGGGCGGATAACTTTCCTTCCGAGGGAAGTTTTTCCTGTCCAGGCTTGAGTTTTTCCCCTTTTGGGGGGTTCTTCTCTTGCCTTTTTTTCGTGCGACTATGCTCTTGGTGCTGAGCGGTCGCACCTGCAGTTTCGCTCAAGGGGCTGGGCAACTGCAGGAGCTCCTCTTCGGAGGATTGCTCCTTTTAGGTCACTGGCTGACCAGTCTCTTCCTCGAAGTGTTTCTCTTTCGTTCGCGAGAGAGTACACTCATAGAGACTCCTCTTCGGAGGTTTCTTCTGTTGCTGTTGCTGTTGGCCTCCCTCGCCGTAAGGCCCTCCGTCCGCCTCGTCGTAAGGGCCTCTCATCTCCCTATAAGGGTGCTTGAGGCGCCCTTTTGGATCTCCGTTTGCAGCCTACACTCCTTTTTTCTCGATCTTCCGCCTTGGTGCAGATGGACAGCAGTCTGATCTCGTCTTCCGACGGGCAACGGTCTTCCCGACGGGCAACGGTCTTCCCGACGGGCAACGGTCTGCCCGACGGACAGCGGTCTTCCGACGGACATCAGTCTCCCGGCGGACAACGATTCCTTCGGGGCAAAGGGTTGCCCCCACGGGGGTTCTTCCCTTGCGTGTCAGGGTTTCCCTGCGTGCCCTTCTGCTCATCAGCGCTCTCCTGTTCGTCAGCGCTTTCAAGATGATCTTCCCTGCGGTTCCTGTTACGTGCCCTGTGCGCCCACGTTCGCCCTCGCGATCTAGAACTTCGGTTCAGGTCGGGGTCAAGGACTTCTTCTTTGCGCAGGCTTCCACGCGTAGCCTTCTGCTCGTCAGCGATCATCAGCTCGCCAGCGATCTCCGGATCGCCCACGTGTGTTACAGCTGGCACGCCAACGTTCTCCAACACTTCTGAAGGAACATGGTTCGCCAGCTACTAGCTCACCTGCGCATGCTGATCCACCTGCGCATGCTGCTCGCCATCGCACAACCCTGCACGATCGCCCGCTTACGCATGCTGCTCCTCATCGCACAACCCTGAACGATCGCCCTCCTGCGGATGCTGATCACCATCGCACCCTTTCACGCGATCATTCACCTGCGCATGCTGCTCGCCATCGCACAACCCTGCACGATCGCCCGCTTACGCATGCTGCTCCTCATCGCACAACCCTGAACGATCGCCCTCCTGCGGATGCTGATCACCATCGCACCTTTTCACGCGATCATTCACCTGCGCATGCTGCTTGCCATCGCACAACCCTGCACGATTGCCCGCTTACGCATGCTGCTCCTCATCGCACAACCCTGAACGATCGCCCTCCTGCGGATGCTGATCACCATCGCACCTTTTCACGCGATCATTCACCTGCGCATGCTGCTCGCCATCGCACAACCCTGCACGATTGCCCGCTTACGCATGCTGCTCCTCATCGCACAACCCTGAACGATCGCCCTCCTGCGGATGCTGATCACCATCGCACCCTTTCACGCGATCATTCACCTACACATGCTGCTCGCCATCGCTTACCATCACGCGGTCATTATCGCCAGCGATCTTCACCTACGCGGCAGCACGATCCCTCGCCGTCACGCCATCGCTTGCGTTCGTCGCCTCGGACACGTGTTCATTTACCTGCCCACTCGCCTGCGCGATCGCTCGCCTGCGCGCCCGCGCGATCGCTCGCCTGCGCGCCCGCGCGATCGCTCGCCTGCGCGCCCGCGCGATCGCTCGCCTGCGCGCCCGCGCGATCGCTCGCCTGCGCGCCCGCGCGATCGCTCGCCTGCGCGCCCGCGCGATCGCTCGCCTGCGCGCCCGCGCGATCGCTCGCCTGCGCGCCCGCGCGATCGCTCGCCTGCGCGCCCGCGCGATCGCTCGCCTGCGCGCCCGCGCGCCCGCGCGACCATTCGCCTTTGCGCGACTGTTCGCCTTTGCGCAACCGTTCGCCCTCGCGCGACCATAGTTCGCGGCGAATTCCACAGCCGGTGGTAGCAGCAGGGACGCGTGCTCCTAGACGGCACTCGGGATCACCTCCATCCAAGCACAGGTTGGTAGTGCAGGACGAAGACAGGTCAGTACAGCATTCTTCCCCACCTTCTTTTCAGGCAGGTACCGTCGGGTCCACTCCAAAGGATCGCCCGATCCCTTTCACCTTAGCGAGGATTTCGGACTCTGTGTCCTTGGAGCAGCAGACATGGTTTGGTCCGCTGGCACGGGCGTTAATGAGGGTTATGAAACCAGTACTCGCCGGCCAGGGTAACAAACCAGCGGCTGTCTCTCCTACGCTGAAGAGAAAGAGAGGAGTGGACTTCGTGGTGACTTCCCCCAGGGCGAAGTTGGTTCCCAAGAGGTCGGTCTCGAGGGTCCCCTCTCCTGTACGAGTACTCTCTCCTTCTCCTGCCCTGGAAGGATTTTTGGCGGGGGGGTTTTCTGTTCAAGATTTCTCCATCGGACAAGGGGTGACTGCTTACCTCTTCCTCTGGGAGCTTACCAGGTTCTTTCCCTCCTCGGTTACGGCCCGAGGTTTGGTTCAAGGAAGCTACAGGAAGATCAAGGGTACTTTCCTCCTCTCGAGCTCAGACACCTTGGCCTTTCGTCGTTAAGTATCTACTTGCGGACAAGCTCGATGTTGTACCATCTGGACGCGCTGACTGAAGGCTTCCTTCGGGTGTCTCATCTGTGGAGGTCGACGACCTCAGACACCCTTCCATCCTTGAGAAGAGTTTTGTCTGTGCCCAAGGACAGAGACTTAGACAGCTGCTGTGCGGAGTAAATCGACTTCCGGTTTCACTCCTCCAAGGCGCTTTCTTCCAGACTCTGCAGGGCTCCAGCGCCCTTTTCTTTCAACCACGTCGGCCTAAGTTATCGGCTACGACAACTGGGACAAGGTGTCCAATTGCAGTTTCCTCCTGTCAGGAACAGATGGCACGGGAGATTCCCCCGGGGGGGCATAGGCCTAAAAGGAGTTCACGAACTCTAGGATTGCAGGTTTTTTCGCTGGGAGGATGCTTAAGGTTACTCATCCGAATGACAGCTTCCCGATGCCCATTCCCGCACAATCTCTGTGAGTAGCCAAGGATATCGCGCCTGCTGTCTCTGTCAGCGAATTCAGTGTCTCTGAACCTCTATGCCATAGCGTCAGCAGAGTGCCCGGTTGGGCAGAATGATCCATACCTTAGGCGAAGGTCTTCCTTAGGATCATCGACGGCTTCACCCCCGGTCCCCCTCAGTCGATCCTTTCTTGTAAGGAAGGATCTGAGAGGGGATGTCCATACTCGACCTCTCAGTCCTGATCAAGTTTGTCGAACAAACTTCGGCCAGCGTAGACCAGCAGAATCGATCAGACTGGTAACGAGGCGACAGGACTCCTTTAACCCTGGATCGGAAGGACGGGTACTTTCAGTTTCCATTCCATCCAACTTCCAGGGTGCTCGTCGAATTCAGCCTAGACTGCAAGTATTCCTGCTTATGATGCAGTGTGGCTATCCCGGCGTGGCATAGCAGGTTTGTTTCCCCAGAGAACTCTCCCTGCCTTCCTCTTGGCCGCTCAGGTGCAGGCTTCCGCCTCCTCTGCTGTTTGGAGGGCTGGTCAACTCCGGTAGGCTCGGGTTTCGACCTTCTTCAGCGCCGGGACTAGCTTCCGGAATGTGACCATGAGTGTGGGCTCATGGTATTTTGCTTGGAGCCTTCTCTTCCTCTGCCTCAACATCTGGAGTATCTGGCCATGATTTTGAGTCAACCGCCTTACCACATTGGAAACCCCGCTTCTCGTCCGTCCAGCGAGGTTAAGCAACGTCGGTACTTGGATGGGTGACCACCTGGGGACGCCAGATTCTGTTACCGCATCCTCCGAGCCTTCCTTTCGGTTGACTGTGGCAAGACTGAGGAGAGTCGCAGTACCTGTTCTCAGTCAAGCAGAGCTTTCAGCCCTACCTTGGAACGTTTCCTAGTTCTTCTTTCCTCATTGACCCGTCTATAGTCCGAACGGTCGCCTCAGGATAAGTTCCATGTGGGGCGATCCAAGTCCCGGTGGCTTCAGGCAATGTTTAACCGGACTCCCTGGCCCTATGGGACCAGCGGAACTATTAGACCTGCAATGGGTGTTGACCTATGGAGCCTCTTGATGGTAGTGGATATTCTCGTCCTTTCCCCACATTCTTGATGCGGTTCTCGGACTCGTCAAAGGAAAGGGGGGGGGGGCCATGTTCCGGTCCAGGCCTATGGTCAAGACCTGAAGGATACCTCTCCATCATTCAGGCAGGCTTAAGGGCCTTAGTCTGGCCCCTCTTCAGATCCTACAGCTCCTGCCAAGTCGCCCCGTTGCGCGTCGACTTCATCCTAACCAGCAGGGGACGCCTTTTCACACCTTCACATCTTGTAGTAGAGATACCGGGATGATTGAGATTCTCTCAATTCCACCATCGGCTCTCTCATTCCAGGCAGGGGAATGTCTCTCTCAGACTATCCGAGCAGAGCCTCATAGAGAGAGTGTACCTAGGGGTCTTTGACCTTGGGTAACCAGCAAGTGCTGGTCTGGGGGACCTGATCGCAACACCTTGGAACCTCAAGCTTCCACTAGTCTTACCCCCAGTCTCAGACCCCGAGACTCTGGCAAGATGCATTCCGGTGATGGTGGGACAAATTCGACGCCTGCGTCTCCCCTCCTTTTTGTCTGCGGACAATGGGTCTCAACAAAACCAGGTTGTCTGTCAACCTTTCAATGGGAGAGCTCCACTGGGACTATGCGCAGAACGGTTTCTGGACCCTCTGCTTCCCCTGACGGAACTCCCGGGAGAGCTTCTCCCACGGCGCAGACTACTCAAGCAACCACACTGCGACATCTCTCCCGAACCGGGGCATCGCTTCGGCTTCATGCCTGGAGACACTACGCTTCCTCCTCTAGAAGAGACAACCCGCTACAGTCGCGGTACGGAGGTCGCGTCATCTGCGATAGTCATCCACAGGGGTCTCCCAGGCAAAGTGAAGAGTCTAAGGTGGTGGGTGCCGTGGGAGATATACCTCTTCCCGTGAGGCCTCTTCTCCAGCAATAACGGTCTTATTGCCTTTCGGCGGGAGGAAGCTCCTTTCCGCTCTCGGCAATGAAGCCTGTCGCTCAGCCTTTCCCTGACCTTCAGGCTTAAAGGAATAACTTTTTCCTGCCCGCTGGATCTATCCTCGCTCATGCGAAGCTACGATCGTCCCTGCCCTAGTCGGAGGAAGACCTCCAACTTGGAGCATGGCTCGGACTTTTAGTCCTTTAAGAGATCTTCTCAAGACCCTTTTACGACAGGCCTCGGATTGTATTCCGCCTTGGGTCTTCTGCTCACTCTGGCCACGACCAGTGTGTAAGCAATCTTCTTGGTCTCTTACTACTCCCCCCTTTCTAAGGAAGAGGAGAAGGCAACATTCAGGCTCGCTCCTGAGTTGTTGGCTAGACTCAGAATCTGAGGGTCCCGACCCTTCGGTCCGATTCATTCAAGATTTCGAGTCTCCATTCTGTGTGTTATGTCCCAAGACCTTCTCTTTCTTGCCAGTAAGGAATCGAGAGGTTAGCGCTGGGAACAGCTGCAGTTTGGCCTCAGTTGCAGCCGATTTGGGAACACATGGAGGACATGGGGGGAGAGTCACCAGTATACCTCTTCAGCCCGGACTCGAGTACATTCATCTCGACCTGTCTTCAAACCCTCCCCCGTCACGTCGCCCTACAGCACGATGTTGGATACATCGCAACGTCCTCGCCTTCGAGTAATACTACTCTGTGACGCAGGTGCTACAAGCTGGAGTCTGGAAGCGTCTGATGACTTTCGCAGCCCGCTTCCTGCAGGGCGTGACCCACAGGAGTCTCGATACGTTTTCTATCGCTCTGTGGTGGCTACACAACAGCTGGTCTAACCTCAGGCTCCTTTTTGGACAGGTAGCAGAAGGTTGAGGGCATTGTTATCAGGTTTTAGTCTGCATGAACGAAAGAAGTATGTCTGGCCCTTACTTCTTGCTTCATCATCCCCTCTACGGGGAAGCAGCATCCTGGTCTCTGCATAGCTGACCTCGAACCTCTGCAGGTAAACCATGCTTCCTTGTGTTCCGAGTATTGAGTCAATACTGTCGCGTCCCCCATACCCTGACGAGGTGGTATTGGGAACGTCCTAACCCAGAGTTCCTTCTGGAACTCCAGGTCAACTGCCTAAGACGGGTCACACTTCTTCCTTCACACACAAGCTTACGTAGGCCACATGGTTCCTTGCGGAGCAAGGAACTTGTGAGGTGCAGGGACTCCTTTTCTCGAGTGCGACTCACTCGGATTCTGAGTCCCCGGGTAAAGCCAAAGCCAGTATGGCTGGGGACTTTCCACCCTTCCTAAGGGATAAGTCACCCTTTGTAAATAGCGTGGTTTGTATTTCGGTTACGGAACAAATGACAAATTCGAAGATAATTTGTATTTTTCCTAACCATACAAACCTTAGCTATTTACACATATTTGCCCGCCAGCCCTGTCCCCCAAGACAAGTCCTACCTCTAAGTGAAAGTGAGTATTCACGTGTGTGTGAGGGGGAGGAGGGGTAGCTAGCTACCACTCCCCTACCCCCCCCGCTAACTAGCGCGGGGGGTAATACACCCTCGTTAAATTCTAATGGCTCGCCATTTCAGCTACGCTAAAAGTAATAACCCTTTGTAAATAGCTAAGGTTTGTATGGTTAGGAAAAATACAAATTATCTTCAAATTTGTCATATTACAAGGTGTTTAGGCTTAAATTTATTTAATCCAATAGTTGACCCCTTACTCCTACAAGGTTGATAATAAGGGAAAAAAGAAAAAAAACAATAAGCAAAAATGTGTACAGGCTAAATGAATGGAATAAATAATTGTTTGTCCATCAAGTATAGTAAACTCCCTCATATCCAACTCTTTGAGGATCAGATGGTTGCCAAAAAGGTGAATTTACAGGACATCTGATAGTTTCCCTAAATTATAATACAATATGATTATATATATATATATATATATATATATATAAATATATATATATATATATATATATGTATATATATATATATATATATATATATATATATATATATATATATATATATATATATATATATATATATATATATATACATATATATATATATATATATATATATATATATATATATATATATATATATATATATATATATATATATATATATATATATATATATATATATATATATATATATATATATATATATATATATAGATATGTATGTATATATATATATATATATATATATATATATATATATATATATATATATATATATATATATATATATATATATACAGTATATGTATTTGTTTATATCTATATATAAATACACACACACTCAGTCAACCCTGTATTTTGGCGAGGGTCAGGCAACAACCACTGAAAAAGTAAAAAACTTCATATTATTGATGCGCTAGGGTCAGCTGATTCCTTAGCCCCTTCACCAACTAACAGCTCCTTATACATGGTCCACTAACTGTACTGTAGTTCATATTACTATAATTGTACAGTACTTTCCAAACTCCGATTTTTACACTATTGTTAACTTTTGCTGAATCCTTGCTGAATCACGTGGCATTAAAAAAAATTAAGACTGGAATGGTCACTCAGTAGAGTGTATCCCTTCGCCAATGCCACATAACAAGCTAGGCAATTGAATTATGTACATTTTGGCACTTGTTTCATACATATTAGATAAAAATTGACCATTATATAGCAAAAAGATGTTTTTGACCCTTTTGTGACCTTGGATTATGGCCAATCATCCCACTAGATTTCATGAGATTTGCCCACAATATAGCAGAAAGGCATTTTTTAATCTTTTAGTGACTTTGACCTTGATCATGTTGTATATCACAAGGTAGGCAATTGAATTATGCACATTGTGGCACTAGTTTTTTGCTAATACAGCAGGATCAAAATTGACTACGATACAGCAAAAAGATCTTTGTTCCGACACAGATACAAACCTTTTGCTATTTATAGGGTATTACTTTCGGCAACGCTGAAAACTAGCCAAAACAATTTTAGTGAAGGATAATTACCCCATCTGCTAGTTAGCAGAAGGGGGATGGGGTAGACTGGCTACCCCCCTCACTCACACATGTTGGTTGAGTAACCGCTTTTGCTTTTGGCTCGGTAGAATGCAGACGTACCCGTCTCTCTCTCCCAATAAAACAAAACTGCTTTGATTTTATTTCTTTTCCTTTTTCTTTTGTGTATTGGTGTGTGTTTGGTTATTGTCCTGCTATGCGGACATGTCCAGGTATTGAGGGGCCGCTGCTGCGGTACCTTCATGTCGTGCGTAGAGATGGACCCTCACCCTTTATGCCCGGCTTGCCGGGGACGTCATTGTTTGCAGGACATCACCTATTCTGAATGTCGGGAGTGTCCTTCCTCCCAGTGGGAGAGGTTTGCGCGTAAGAAGAAGAAGTCTAAGCGCGAATCTTTGATTTCGGGGTCTTCCTCAAAATCGAGGAAATTGCTGATTTCTGTTGCTTCTACCCCCAAATCTCTGCCTGAAGCTACTTCTCAACCAGGCCCTTTCAGGGCACGGCTGAGTAGTAGCGCAGGGCTTGTGACTCCAGGTCAACCCTGTGGGATAGGTGAAGGCGTCGGCTCCCCTAGTGAGTCGGCTCCTTCCCTTCCCCCAGGGAGTGCCTGTTCCTTTCCAGACCTAGTGTCTTTGTGGCCAACGGTGGGCGTCGATGGCCCCCCTTCAAAGGAAGTTCTCATCGAACTCCTCCGAAGGGGAGTGGAGAGAAGGCGATCATCTCCTTCCTCTGCGAAGGTTGATCCTCCTTTTGTGGGCGCAGGCGCTGTTGCCCATCGGTCAGGCCGAGAGTTTGGTTCCGATGCCAAGGAGTTAGCTAACCCACCAGGGGCAGTGGCAGGGCTCTCTTCAAGGCAAGATTCCCCTTCGGTGGACCATATCTCTCGTTCATGAGAAAAGATTGCCTCTTTACATCGGCGATCTCCTTACGCTTATGGTTCTCCTCCAGGGGGGGAATGAGAACCTTGTCATAAGCAACGTTCCCCCTCGGGGGAACGCTCCTCCCCTGCGGAGGATTTATGTGTAGGTCTCGATCAGTCTCCCCCTCGGGCGGACTCTGCTGAACGTTCATCTCCGGAGGTTCTTAGGGTGGATGGGTTTTTAACTCCTCTACAACCAGGACGTTCTCCTCCTCGTGCTGTGAGGAGATGTCTTTTTGAACCTGCTGGTTCTCCTCATGTTGACCCTTCGGGGTCTCGTGACAATCACCCCTTTTGCTGGCATGATCGTGAGCCTTCGGGCTCTCGTCATGTTGATCCTACGGGTTCCCATGACATCAGGAGTCCTTTAAGACTCCCTCTTGCTGAGCTTTCGGGGTCACACGGCTCGAAACCTTCGGGTTTCTGTTACTCAGAACCCTTGGGTTCTCATAACACTGGTAACGTCGAGCCTTCGGGGGCTCGTGCCATCAGTCACGCTGACCCTTCGGGGTCAGCGTGACGTTGACCCTTCGGGGTCTCGTGACAGAGGAACCTCAGTTCCTCGTTACGTTGACCCTTCGGGGTCTCGTAACCTAAGTTACGCTAAACCCTTGGGCTCTCGTAACTTTAGTCACGCTAACACCTCGGTATTTTGTGACTGGGAAACTTCGGTTTCTCGTTGCGCTGACCCTTCGGGGTCTCGCAACACGTTTCACGCTAAACCCTCGGGTTCTCGTGACTATAGTCATTCATTATATGACAGAGAGTTTGCGGACTCTTGTTGTGTTGATTGTTCGCGCTCACACAACACAAGCTATCGTGAACCTTCGGGTGAGCGTAGCAGTGAGTTCTCTCGTGCGCACGACCAAGTTGGCGTGCACGACCAAGTTGGCATGCACGACCAAGTTGGCGTGCACGACCAACTTGGCATGCACGAACAAATTGGCGCGCACGAGCAAATTGGCGCGCATCAGCAAATTAGCGCGCACGAACAACCTTCTGCGCGCCAGTCGCGCGAACAACCTTATGCGTGCGAACAAGGTGTGCGCAATCAGCGCCATGTTGGAGGGCGCGCGCGAACTGTGCATGCGCACGATCATCTCGGCGCTCGTGAACAGTCTGGCGCACGAGTGCGCGACCATCTTGGCGCGCACAATCAGTCTCTTCAGTCTAATAGGCCTTCATAGAGACAGCAGTCGCCCGCACAACCATGCCCATATCCTATCCCTAAGGGTAGGCCTGTGCCAATCTTGCCTACTGGGATGCTTCCCTCAGGCAAAAGGGTTAGGTAACCTGCAAAGGTGGCTAAACCCAGGGAACCGTGTGCTCATAAGGACCTCCTTATTAGTTACTTGGGAGCCCATGACCCCCCGTGGCTTCGCGCCTTATTCAGTGTAATGCGCCAAGCCATGACAGGAGTCGTTCCCTGCTCCCAGTACTTAGGAGACACACCTAGGACCCCTTTGTCGCCTCCTCTCGTCCCAGGGGTCTCCCCTCCTTCCGATCCTAGAAGGGGTTCAGAGGATTCCGCACATGCGGGTCCATCTGACAAGGGGGAACGGACACCCCCTCGCAAAAGACCTCGGGAGGAGAATAGGCAAGAACCTCAGGGTAGTCCCCTGCAGTTCAAGACCCCACAGGGCAGACCAAAGTGGAAAAGGAGAAGGATTCATCCTTCGTCCCCCAAGGAGGATAGGGTGACTTCCTACAGTGACCCCTTTCGTCCCTCACCGGTCGAGATAGTGTCTAAGGAGACACAACCTGCGACTGTGTGAGAGACACTCCCTATGGCAACGGACTTACATTCCACCCGTAAGCCGAGGGAGCCCTCTAGGCCCTCATGGACAGAGGACCTCCCGCCTCGTAACAGGGAACTGAAGGATTTATTCATCATCCCTAAATCCTCGGCCAGGCATCCTTCTTCACTGCTTCCCAGGCAGCCGGGAGCGAGTACCTCCTCAGTAGTCTCCCTATCCCCAGTCTATCCCGTTGCCGACTACAACCCACTCCGGGCTGCTATGGATGAGAACTCGGATGTGGAAGGGCAGAGCGATCTTGAGGATGACGCTCTACCAGCATCCGATAGCCTTAAGCTCACGGATGATGAGAGGAAAGAGTCGGAACATGCCTTCTGGCAGGTCCTAGCCTGTATCCATTCCATCAATGGACTACCAGATCCATCGGCGGCCCTCTGGATGAAAAAGAAATGGTCATTGACCAGTTGTACAGCACTCAGAAACCTCAGAGGACCAGTGCAGCTTTGTCCTGGTCAAAGGGGTTGAAGAGTGCCAAACAAAAGGCAGTGTCCCAGGCAACTGAGTCCTCCTCCTCTCTCCGCTCCAGCTCATCCTCCAAGCTTCTACCTCCTTTGTATGTGTTTCAGAGGAGGTACTACGAGATCCTTGGAGAATCTCTTCCAACGCTGCCTCACGACCACTCTATAGAGGCACTCTTGAAGGGCACACCCTTCAAGAAACTTACGGGACTTCCAGTCTCCTTTTCGGCCTCTGAAATCCTTAACCAGGAGAAGGTGGTGAAGTACGCCATGCAGGCTACTTCGTGGCTGGACTTCTGGTTGGGATCCTTAGGACAACTGGTTCGGTCTAAGGACCTGTCTCGGGAGTCCTCCAGGAAGTCTTTGGAGACTTTCCTATTGTCTGGCACTCGGGCCATTGAGTTTTCTCCCACCAGGTAGTGAACCTTTGGCCCAACACTTTCCTGAAGAGGAGGGATGCCATCATAGGCAAGTTCCATAGACATCTCCCTCAGGCCGAAGTAGCGAGGCTGAGAAATACTCCTTTTGAGGGCAATTCTTTGTTCCACCCTGAGGATGTTGAACGGGTGGCAGAGAGGTGGAGGAAGTCCAGCCAAGACTCCCTCATCCAAAAAGTCTTAACAGCTAGACCTTACCCGTTTCAGCCACAGCAAAACCCGCAACCGAAAAGGGCTAGAGATCCAAAACAGCAGGGTCAAAAGGGTGCGAAGAAGGCCTTTCACAACAAAAAGTTGTTTCATGGAAGAAAGGGAAAGAAGGGATCCTGCAGAGGCCGGTCCCAATAGGGCAGGCAATTCTCCCATTTGCCCACCTGTTGGGGGATGCCTGCAAAGCCGCTGGCAGAGGTGGCTTCACCACGGGGCCGAACCCTGGACGGTCGAGGTGATTCGTTCAGAGTATCGCATCCCGTTCACGCCCTCTCTCCCTCCCTCCCTCCACTGACTCGAGTGCTGATTCCATCGAACTCCTGTGCGAAGGGATCTGCACGGGAGTTTGCCCTCAGGGCAGAGGTCCAGACCATGTTGGAGAAGGGGGCTCTCCAGGAGGTCCTCGACGGTTCCCCAGGCTTTTACAGTCGACTCTTTCTTGTGAAAAAGGCGTCTGGAGACTGGAGACAAGTCATCGACCTAAACCTGAACAAACACTGTTCAGGATGGAGACGGCCGGCACAGTCAGACAAGCGATAAGACCTCGGGATGTCATGTGCACTCTAGATCTAAAGGACGCATACTTCCAGATCCCAATTCATCCATCTTCCAGGAAGTATCTGAGATTCATGTTCAATCGGAAGCATTACCAGTTCAGGGTACTGTGTTTTGGTCTTTCCACAGTACCCCAGGTTTTCACAACAGTATTCGCCCTGTATGATCCTGGGCCCACAGAGTCGGCATCCGTCTCCTAAGATACCTGGACGACTGACTGATTCTGGGAGACTCGGAAGCGGCCCTTCTCCGCCACCGTGACGAGCTTGTAAGGTTTTGCCAGGATCTGGGGATCATGGTAAACCTCGAGAAGTCTCATCTGTTGCCCTCTCAAGAACTGGTATACCTAGGCATGCGATTAGACACCCTATGGCACAAATCGTTCCCATCAGACGAAAGAATTCAGAGACTGAGGGAGATAGCACAGGTCTTCCGCATTCGGGAAGAGCTCCCGGCGCAGTATTGGCTTTGCCTTCTCGGTCACCCCTCTTCCCTGACCTGGCTTGTCCCCAACAGTCGACTCAGGATGAGAACCCTCCAGTGGTGACTGAAATCCCAGTGGAATCAGCACACCGATTCTTGGGATCACCTGGTCTGCATAGGACTAGAGGAACAGTCGGACCTCAGGTGGTGGTTGGCGGAGCCGAACCTCTGCAAAGGGGTCGATCTTCTTGTCTCTTCCCCGGAGTTGATATTTCCTCCTCATTGGAACTTTCTTTGCTCATACGAAGTTACGAGCTTACTTGTCCCCAGGCAAAGCTAAAACCTCCCCCTTGGAACGTTGTTCGGGTCTTCAGGTCTCTGAAGGGCTTCCTCTATGAACCATTACACCAGACCTCCGATCGCCACCTCATGCGGAAGACGGTGTTCCTGCTTGCTCTGGCCTCGGCCACTTGAGTCAGTGAACTTCATGGTCTATCTGCTGATGTCTCCCACTTTAAGAGATGGGGGGAAATAATCCTCAACTACGTCCCTGAGTTTGTAGCTAAGACTCAAAATCCGGGTGTGCCGGACTCCAGGTTTGGCTCATTTCGGATAAAGAGTCTTCGTTCTGTAACCGAAGATCCAGACCAACTGTTACTATGTCCAGTAAGGAGTCTGAGGTGCTACTTAAAAAGAACGTCAAAAGCTCACCCCCGTGTACAAGCGCTTTTTGTCAGCACGGGGAAGGTCAAGAGGAGGTTCATGAGGAATACTATTTCCTCCTGGATCAGGAAAGTAATTGAATACGCTCCCAATCCAGACCCTCCTCTGTCCAACCGACCCAGAGCTCATGACATCAGAGGCATTGCAACGTCTCTGGCGTTCAAGAAGAATTTTTCTGTGGCATAGGTAATGCAAGCGGGCGTGTGGAAGCGTCAGACGACCTTTACAGCCCACTACCTGAAAGACGTAACCCACAGGAGCATGGAAACCTTCTCCATTAGTTCTGTGGTGGCCGCACAACAAGTGATCTAGTGCCTCGGGCTCCATGATGGACAAGTAGTAGAGGGTTGATGGCTGAGGTTACCTGGGTTAGTCTGGGGTGAATGAAAAGAATTTCTGGCTCCCTTCTTTATTTCACCTTCTCCCTCCCCCATGGGAAACAGCTCTGCAAGACTGCAGCATAGCTGACCTCACCCCTCTTCAGGTAAGATTCACTTCCCTTGTGCATCCTGAGTATTAATAAATACTTTGTTACGTCACCAATACCTCTTGAGGGAGGGTATTGGATATGTCTTAGAACTCATGCTTACCCTCGAGTTCCTACGTAAAGACAAGCCACGAGTCTCTCTCACACAGGCTTCTGTAGGCCGCTATCATTGTGTTACCTTGTAACTACTTTGATTTTAGCGAGGGTGAGGTTCCTACTAATTAGATCAAAGATCAATTAGAGAGAACCCCAGCTCATAACCAACGCCAGTTGGTAGGACTTCCTCCCTCTTAAGAGTAAGTCACCCTATAAATAGTGAAAGATTTGTATCTGTGTCGGAACAAATAACAAATTTAGAAATAATTTGTATTTTTCCTAACATACAAACCTGGAGCTATTTATACAAATTGGCCCGCCACCCTGTCCCCCTAGAAGTCCTGCCAGAAAGCAAATGTGGTTACTCAACCGACAGGTGTGAGTGAGCGGGGTAGCCAGTCTACCCCACCCCCCTTCCGCTAACTAGCGAATGGGGTAATTATCTCTCACTAGTTTTCAGCATTGCCGAAAGTAATACCCTATAAATAGCTCCAGGTTTTTATGTTAGGAAAAATAAAAATTATTTCCAAATTTGTTATTTTTAAATATTTAACTTAGCCGGTGAATATATAGCTGCAACTCTGTTGTTCGACAGACAACTCTACGGAAAAACTCGCCAGCGATCGCTACACAGGTTGCGGGTGTGCCCAACAGCGCCATCTGTCGACCAGATACCCAGCTCTTATGTAAACAAAGACTCAATTTTCTCTCTGTCGACGTGTCGACAAGACGTACTTTACTCGCTGTTGCTAAACTGGAGTTTTTTCACATCTAATTGGTGAAGTACTATATTCTAGTTTTGAGCTTTCGCAATGCAGGTGTTTTATCTTCATCTTAAATCTTGAACTCGTTTTGGATAGATTTAATTATGGTGACAAAGAGAGTATGGACTTTCTTTCACTTTTAAATGGCCGACCCTTCCCTTAGAAGGAAGTGTGTTTAGGCTTTTAGTAATTATCTTATCACGTTATAAATTATTTATAGATTTTCCTCTATATATTTTATATCTCTCCGCCTTTATTAGGCCTCTTCGATTAACTTTCCATTTATTATAAACATATAAAAATAAATTTTAATGTTTTGTTTATATGCGACCTTTCCTGAGAGTAGGCGGTCCTAACTTGGAAACCGAAGTTAATCAACGTTGAGCCCTTTATATCGTAATTAGCTTTTAAAGAGTTAAGGATTTAAAACTTTTTAAATGTAATATTTTATGAAAGAATTTCTTTGATAGTCTTCGTACTGTTTTCAAAGATGAACTAACGTTTAGTTTATTTATGCTACGCAGTTGTTGACGTTCAGGACGTTCAACATGCGCTCTATCGTTACGATAGAGAGAGAGTGTATCACGGTTTCACTTTGCAGTAAGAGTAAATCGATTCTGACGTTTTGTTCATTCTTTCTTAGCTTAAATGTTTTAAATTCTATTTTAAAGGAACTTTTTATTTGAAAAACCTTTCAGTGTTTTCCTTTAGTCAAATGACATGTTTTTTTGACGAAATATAATTGGGCTCTTCTCTTAGGTGTGAAATCAAGAGAGAAAGAGAGAGAGAGATAGAGACGGAGGGAGGGAGAGGAGAGAAAACGTTCCGTTCAAGCAGGTAACGTTGTTCTCGAGTTACTCTCGTCCCTAGTCTCTGTACGGGGAGGAAGGATAAAACGTTTTTTAGTTTTTTATTCTCGTCCCCAGGCTATGGGCGGTGAGAGATTGAAAACATAGTTTATATGAACTAGTGTTTAGTCTCTTTCCCAGCCACTGAATTTTTTATCTTAAAATATGTTTTCTGTTTTTTGCTGGTATTAATGAGCTTGCATTATACGACTGATTTCGCAATTACTACCTTTTAATGAAGGGTAGAATTGCGTGTTTCTGGTAGAAATCAGTAAAAGTTTCGATTTCAGTGAAATAAGTGCAAAACAGAAAATCGAAGTGATAAAGTGATATGCGCAAAGTGTTACAGTGTTGCGTCCGAGGGTTCGTCTGTTCGTGCCTGTCGTTCACCTAGTCCGGGACCTCTTGCATGCTCCCAAGCTCAGGGGAGAAGTAATGTCGAACGACTTATGGGTTCGAGAGGCCTTGATCAACGAACAGACGTTTCCCTCCATGGTATCGGGTGTATCTTACCAAGATCTCCCCTACCATAAGACGAGAGAGACGTTGTTTCTCCTCGTCATCCGTAGGCTTTTCGCATAAGAAACCTGTCACAAGGTTTCGAAGCCCTTAAGCGAAAGTCAGTCCTTTCAGGACAGGTCCAGCGTCCTGGTTACAGCCATTAGGACAGCTCTGACCCTATGCAGTCATCGGATAACTGCTCGCCGCCTAACAAAAGCGTAACACAGACTCCGAGAGTCTTTTTTGTTGGCAAAGTGTTGCGGTCACAGACGTTACCCTCGTCTCTTACCACAACCATTTCCGTTGATCCTTAATGGGTTGTATGGCAAGACATGCAGAATATGCTTGCCTCCCTTATGGAAGACTATTCTGCCGATTAGTCCGTTGAGTCTAGCCGTTTATCTCATCGATATCCTGGCTTTCAGCCAACCTAACGTTCCTTTGTGCTTACTGTTGACGTTGGCGTAGCTAAGTCACGTCAGTCAGGTTGTTTAGAACCACACTCGATGCGGTCTCGTGTGGATTTTCAGCCGCATTTGGACGTTAGGCCACTTGCTGATGCTCCTGTTGACGTTCAAGACGTTCGCTAACAATCGGAGTTGACTTGTTTTGACGCTGTGCGTCAACCTCCGCATTCTAGAGTTGTTTTGACTGCTCAGTCTAGGCAGTCAAAGCAGTCTCGAGTGGACGCTGTGCGTCCTCACGCACCTGTTGTGGTTGACAGTTAAGTTGTTGACAGTTCACAGACTGTCAAGCAGTTACATGACGTTGCGTTCTGGTCCGCTACTAATGCACCAGTGAGTGTGGACTCTGCTTGTAAAGCATTGCCACCACGGTAGGTCTCTCCCTTGCTTGAGACTCAGCTTTTATCGGACAAGGTTCCTGTAGATGAGGAAGTTGCTGTTCCCCCTCCTACTGATATTCCCTTGAGGACTCTGTCAGATGGAGAGGAGCCTAAGCTGCTTAGCCCCCTATGGACTTTAATTAAATCATGATGATTTTTTTTAAGGATCTTTGTCCGGATCTTTTTGTAACTGCTGCTCCTCGTTCGCCTAAACGTCAGAGCTTACACTAGGCCTAGCTACTTCGAAGCCGTTGTCTTTAAGCTAGTGCTCTCTCGCTCTCCTAGAGAGCTTTACGTTGGCTAGGCGACTGGTTTATCACCAGGAGGAGTTTGGGGGATACAGCCTTTGCTTTCCCTACTTTTAAACTGGCTTATAGAGCGAGAGTCTGATATGACACGAGAGATGTTCTCGGCTTGGGAGTTCATGCCTCTGCCCAGATAGACTTCTCAAATCTCGTAGACTCTCCCTGGCGCCTGGCCAGGAGACGCTCCAAGTTTTTTACAGGTCAACTTCACAGCTGTTTTCGAGCCTTTGAAGTTTTGCTGTACAATTATGTCATGCATAAATAAGGATTTCAGGGATGGAAAGCGGTACCGCCTCAGTCGCTAACCCCGTCTGTTGCCGCACCTGCTCCCGTAGACCCTAAATGGGCTTTGCTGCAAGACATGCCGTCCAAGCTTGCGTCCTTGATAGAGGACTTTAATGCGGAGAAGGTTGCTACCGAACCTTCTGGCCAACAACCTTCCAACCGGTCGGTTGTGCGCCCTGTTGACGCTGAGGTAACCTTCTCGCGTCTGCCAGTTGAGGTGGTTTCTCCACCGATGCGACCCAGTGTGGGTTGCCAGCCGCACGTTGACGTTAAGCGACGCTCGGAGGTGGTTGTTGACGTTCAGGACGTTCAACAACCAGCAGAGGTGACTTGTTTTGACACAGTGCGTCAACCTCAGCAACCCGGTAGGGTGTTGACTGCACAACCCAGACGGTCTAGACAGTCTCGGGTTGACGCTGTGCTTCCTCGCGCACCCATGGTTGTTGACAGTTCACAGACTGTGCAGCAGTTCCATGATGTTGCGTCCGGCTCCGCCACGCATGCACCAGTGCGACCGGACTCAGCGAGCCAGACGTTGCCCACTCCGTTGCCGTTTCCTCATCAGTTTTCGGATGAGGAACCCTCTGATGAGGACGTTGCTGAACAACAAGACGATCAGCCCCCAGAATAGATCAAGCCCTGCTATCCATCCAGAAGATGCTGAAGAAGGCACGCTGCTCAGTCAGGCTGTGGATGAGTCTGGTAGGGACGCTGTCATCCGTGGAACAATTTGTGTCACTAGGAAGACTACACCTCCGTCCTCTTCAATACCATCTAGCTTTTCACTGGAAAAAGGACAAGACGCTAGAAGCGGTCTCGATCCCGGTTTCCGAAAAGATAAAGTCTTGTCTGACTTGGTGGAAGGACAATATCAACCTAAGAGAGGGTCTTCCCCTGGCTGTTCAGACTCCCAACCACGTTCTCTTCTCGGACGCATCGGACGTGGGCTGGGGCGCGACACTAGACGGTCGGGAATGCTCAGGACTGTGGAACTCGAGTCAGAGGAGCATGCATATCAATTGCAAGGAGCTGTTGGCAGTACATCTGGCCTTGAAAAGCTTCAAGTCTCTCCTTCGAGGCAAAGTGGTGGAAGTTAACTCGGACAACACCACGGCCTTGGCGTACATCTCCAAACAAGGAGGTACCCACTCACTGACGTTGTACGAGATCGCAAGGGACCTGCTCATCTGGTCAAAAGGTCAAGACATCTCCCTAGTAACGAGGTTCATCCAAGGCGACTTGAACGTCATAGCAGATTGTCTCAGTCGGAAAGGGCAAGTAATTCCAACCGAATGGACCCTCCACAAGGATGTGTGCAAGAGACTTTGGGCCACTTGGGGTAAACCATCCATAGATCTCTTTGCAACCTCGCTGACCAAGAGGCTTCCAATCTATTGCTCTCCAGTCCCGGACCCAGCAGCAATACATATAGATGCTTTCCTCCTAGATTGGTCACATCTGGATCTCTACGCATTCCCACTGTTCAAGATTGTCAACAAGGTACTGCAGAAGTTCGCCTCTCACGAAGGGACAAGGTTGACGTTAGTTGCTTCCCTCTGGCCTGCGAGAGAATGGTTCACCGAGATACTTCGATGGTTAGTAGACGTTCCCAGTAGTCTTCCTCTAAGGGTAGACCTTCTACGTCAGCCACACGTAAAGAAGGTACTCCAAAGCCTCCACGCTCTTCGTCTGACTGCCTTCAGACTATCGAAAGACTCTCGAGAGCTAGAGGCTTTTCGAAGGAAGCAGCCAGTGCGATTGCTAGAGCAAGGAGAGCGTCTTCCATTAGAGTCTACCAATCGAAGTGGGAAGTCTTCCGAGACTGGTGCAAGTCAGTTTCTGTATCCTCGACCAGTACCTCTGTAGCTCAAATAGCTGATTTTCTCTTATACCTGAGAAAAGGACGATCCCTTTCAGCTCCCACTATCAAGGGCTACAGAAGTATGTTGGCATCGGTCTTCCGGCATAGAGGCTTAGATCTTTCCAAACATAAAGATCTGCAAGACCTCCTTAAGTCTTTTGAGACCACCAAGGAGCGTCGTTTGGCTACCCCTGGATGGAATTTAGACGTGGTACTAAGATTCTTCATGTCAGACAGGTTGGAGCCGTTACAATCAGCCTCCCTGAAAGATCTCACTCTTAAGACTCTTTTCCTGGTATGCTTAGCCTCGGCTAAAAGAGTCAGTGAGATTCATGCCTTCAGCAAGAACATCGGATTTTCGTCGGAAAAAGCCACTTGTTCGCTGCAACTTGGTTTTCTAGCCAAAAATGAGCTGCCTTCTCGGCCTTGGCCTAAATCTTTCGATATTCCCAGCTTATCGGAGATCGTAGGCAATGAACTAGAAAGAGTCTTATGCCCTGTTAGAGCTCTTAAGTTCTATTTAAAGCGTACTAAACCTTTACGAGGCCAATCTGAAGCTTTATGGTGTTCAGTTAAGAACCCATCCTTGCCTATGTCAAAGAATGCTTGGTCAGACTTTATCAGATTGTTAATACGAGAAGCTCATTCACATCTGAGTGAGGAAGACCGAACTTTGCTTAAGGTGAAGACGCACGAAGTTAGAGCTGTAACAACTTCCGTGGCCTTTAAGCAAAATATATCTCTGCAAAGTATAATGGACGCAACCTATTGGAGAAGCAAGTCAGTGTTCGCGTCATTTTACTTGAAAGATGTCCAGTCTCTTTACGAGAACTGCTACACACTGGGACCATTCGTAGCAGCGAGTGCAGTAGTGGGTGAGGGCTCAACCACTACAATTCCCTAATTCCTTATCCTTTTAATCTGTCTCTTGAAATGTTGTTTTTTTATGGGTTGTCCGGAAGGCTAAGAAGCCTTTCGCATCCTGGTTGATTTGGCGGGTGGTCAAAGTCATTTCTTGAGAGCGCCTAGATTAGGGGTTTGATGAGTTCCTGTTGTATGGGTTGCAACCCTTGATACTTCAGCTCCTAGGGGTCGATCAGCATCCTAAGAGGATTGCGAGGCTCCGTAAGGAAGACGTACTTAAAAGGCAGAGTAATTGTTCAAGTCGACTTCCTTACCAGGTACCTATTTATTTTGTTTTTGTTATTTTGATAACTTCTAAAATGAAATGAAAAACTCTTAGCTCATAAAATGTAAACATATTTTACTGGTCTCTACCCACCATCCTGGGTGTGAATCAGCTATATATTCACCGGCTAAGTTAAATATTTAAAAATGATATTTTGATTATAAAATAAATTTTTGAATATACTTACCCGGTGAATATAAATTAAATGACCCTCCCTTCCTCCCCAATAGAGACGCAGTGGGACGAAGAGAAAATTGAGTCTTTGTTTACATAAGAGCTGGGTATCCGGTCGACAGATGGCGCTGTTGGGCACACCCGCAACCTGTGTAGCGATCGCTGGCGAGTTTTTCCGTAGAGTTGTCTGTCGAGCAACAGAGTTGCAGCTATATATTCACCGGGTAAGTATATTCAAAAATTTATTTTATAATCAAAATATCATTTTTGTACTATATAGCTAAAAGACCCTTTTGACACCTTGGCCTTTTATCCAATTGCTCCCAAAATATAATCAAATTATCCTCGGATTATGGCCAGTCATCCAACCAAATTTCATGAGATTTGGTCAAATAGTTTTAGAGTTATGTAAATCACAAAGACTCGGACAGACAGTACAAACATACGTCTATCAAAATATAACCTATGCAACAAAATTGGCAAAGATAATAATGGAGAAAAGGTAGCCAAGTTTTAAATTTTTCATTCTTTTATATATAGTTTATTTGCTATTCTTTTATTTTCTATCTTCACTGGGCCCTGTTGAAGTCTTTGGGCATGTAGCATGCTTCTTTTCCAACCAGAGTTGTAGCTTTGCTAGTACTGTAATAATATTTATGATACTATAGTTCAGATTTATGATAAGATATATACAGTAAAATCCCCATAAATGATTATGTGACATAGGTGTTTATTATCATAACGAATAAAGAACAAGATTTATGAAATTATGAAAGTGTAGTAACCTTGATGTAGGAATTGTGAGCATTATCGATTCAAAAAGCACCATGTGTATGAGGGACTTTATGTACATGAGATTTAGGTACCTCTGTTCAATATATTATTACAAATCTACCTTTCACAACCTACATCCAGACTACTGTATATACAACTCTAACCGAAAACTATTGTACGAAAGTATAAATTTCAATTGACAGCAAATACTAGGCTCAGTACTGCACAGTACTCTAGAAGTTTTATTCCAGCTGTGAACAAGTTGTGGAATGATCTTCCTAATCGGGTAGTTGAATGAGTAGAACTTCAAAAGTTCAAACTTGCAGCAAATGTTTTTATGTTGAATTGGCTGACATAAGTCTTTATATAGTCTATATATGAATTATTTGTTTTAATGTTGTTAATGTTTTTTAAAATATTGTTCATTACTTCTTATATCCTTTATTTATTTCCTTATTTCCTTTCCTCACTGGGATATTTTTCCCTGTTGGAGCCCTTGGGCTTATAACATCTTGCTTTTCCAACTATGGTTGTAGTTTAGCTAGTAATAATAATAATAATAAAAATGGAAGTGATGAGTTCATCTTCTTAAGAAACTTTTGTCAGTTTCTTCAACATTTTCAGTCTAACAACTTGTAAAGTTTTGATGAAGTTGTTCAGTGGTTGACTATACTGTTTATGATGAATACTATTAAAGAACAATGCCTTTAGACCAGTAAAAAAGAGCTAAGAATTTTAGCCCATCTTGGACTAAGGAGTTTTGTTCCCTACCATAAATTTGTTTGGACAGAACAAAACCTATTGCAGAATTGGCTCTTAAGAATTTGTAGCTTGGTTGCAAGTAGCTTTCTTTTATAGTTTTTCGGTTTAGTGAATAGTAAATTTATTTGATTTATTAGCAATTAAAAGAGTTAGAACATAGAATGATTTATAGTACTGTATTAGTAATGATAATGGGTTGCTGGTACTGTATGGCATTAAGTTTGTCCCGACACGATTACAAACCCTTTCGCTCTTTACTGTGGATATTATTTCACAGGATGCTGAAAACTAGCCAAAACCTCATGGAGTTGTGAGGCTAGTCCCTTCGGGATGTGCGACTCTTGGTTCTCATGAGGAAGAACCTGCTGTTTTAGCACAGCCTTATTTTGTCTCCTTACGAACGAATACCTCCTCTGGTAGGAGGGTGTAAGGCTATTTGCCAATTGCACCGCCACATCCCACCATTGTTCGATAGACAAGTTTCAGGAAACATAATCCTTTGCGGTTATCATCTCAGACTTCTTCCTATGGGTCAGAGAGTTCATCACAACACTCGCATGTATTTACTTACAAGTACACATGTCCCACCCACGGGGTGGGCAAGTGCATACTAATGATAGAGGTCTGATCAATTAGCTAGCTGCATTTGCTCTTCGTAGGCATGCATACGTCCATGAACATGTATGTGCTCACAATTCTATAGGTTCTCAATGATCATTTTCTCTTTGAGCAATGATGTTGCGCTTCGTTGAACATACGTTATTCCTGAAAGCAAATTCATGGGTTACCACAGAGATGCTCACTCACGAAATGTATTTTTGAGCAACGACTCCTGTACAAATGCTTACCCTTAGTCAGAGAAGTTGAGTTTTGACACTTCCACATGCGGGTGAGTTACTACTCCCGACAAAGGCTGTTTACTTCGTCAGTTGCCTGCGCTACTCTCGCGGGCTGATGCATTCTCATGAGTAGTAGCAAGGGTTACTTACCATAAGAAGATAATAAGAAGGCCCTATGGTCCAATCCTCGAAGTGACGTGTCTCGGGTCTTTTCTCCTTCCGTTGACTAGAAATTTAGTGACTTTGACCACTGATTATTGCTGAGGTTATCCTCCAATGATGTACCTAGAGTCATCCTTTCAGAATTGATTTGCCAATACAGAGTTTAAGGCTCCAGCCTATGCTCAACCCCTCAAATGTTTACAAGAATGTTTGCTCTAGTTGCAACCTGGGTCCTTTCTTGTCCCTTAGACGGATGGTTAAATTCTAGCAGACACTGAGTCAACCTTGGGGGGGGGGTTTCCGGTTCAGGATCAAAAAGGCTAGAATATATCTTGTCAATATCCATGAGAACTGGCATATTTAAAATGGCAAATAACCTCTAAAGAGACAAAGTTACTTCATCCAAATCACGGATAAAGACTTAGAGAAACAGCATGTCCCTTCCTCAAGCGAGACTTCCTACCGACGTATTGATAGCTGTGCTGGCATGGGTGCCTGACCGAGTTCAATGGCTCCGGTGTAAGTCATAGCTTGGGTCCCCTCTTGTGGCAACTGTTCCTTTCGGTATTAGCAGGAATTGTTCAGACTTGCAAGTTAGATAGGATTAGAGTAATAGAGAGACCTGAGTTGGGAGGTAGAGATCACCAACCTTCTCAGGGTAGTAGATCTTTGCTCTCCTTCCCCACTGCTATCAGCAGTGCCACACAAGTCTTCTTGGATTTGACTGCAATGTTGCCTACTCTTAATCTCTACTAACAACTCCCTTCTTGTCACACTGTAATGTTTTCATTAGAGCATGATGGTGGTAGAACACCCAGTCAAAGATGTTCTTTGCACTACTTCCTGTCTAGCCGTTAGAAGATAGAGTTGGACGGGAGACAACTCAATTACCTTTGGCAACCCGATTCATTGCAGACAAGGAAAACTTCTGAGCTGTCATTCTGATCAGGCAGATTCAGATAATGGGTTTCAAGGGACCTTAATCTCCCCTGTTAGCCATCTAAGTCTTGACCTTGGCTGGAATTGAGGGCAAGATGTCATACCAGGACTTATCATGTCCGAAAGTTTCTTAAGTAAGGTTTGGTGCACCAGTACAGGGTAAAGAGGCCCCTCTATTAGAAGTCCTCCGACATTTATAGAATGCTCTTCCCACCCTCTCGGTCTGAGGAGAAGACTCATTCATAGAAGGACATCAACAGAGCAATTGATGAAACTGTGAGCTGACCTTCTTTTGCAAGTAGAAACCATATCCCTTGTGTAACCTAAAATATACAGCAGTATTATTATTGTGAATTGCTAAGCTACAATCCTAGTTGGAAAAGCAGGATGCTATAAGCCCAGGGGCTTCAACTGGGAAAATAGCCTAGTAAGGAAAGTAAACAAAAAGGAAATAAAATATTTTAAGAACAGTAACATTAAAATAAATATCTCATACAAAATATAAAAACTTTAATAAAACAAGAGGAAGAGAAATAAGAGAGAATAGTGTGCCCAAGTGTATCCTCAAGCTAGAGAACTCTAACCCAAAACAGTGGAAGACCATGTTACAGAGGCTATGGCACTACCCAAGACTAGAGCACAATGGTTTGATTTTGGAGTGTCCTCCTAGAAGAGCTGCTTACCACAGCTAAAGAGTCTCTCCTACCCTTACCAAGAGGAAAGTGGCCAATGAACAATTACAGTGCAGTAACCACTTGGGTGAAGGAGAATTATCTGGTAATCTCATTGTTGTCAGGTAATGGGCCAGACTATTCGGTGTGTATATGTAGGCAAAGGGAAAATTAACTGTAACCAGAGAGAAGGATCCAATATAGTACTGTCTGGCCAGTCAAAGGACCCCATAACTCTCTAGCTGTAGTATCTCAACGGGTGGCTGGTGCCCTGGCCAACTTACTACGTATTAAATATGTAAAGTATTTGTTACGACCCCTTCATCCCAGCGAGGGGGAGTCAGGCAATGGCTAGGTCAAGTGTGGAGTTCAACTCCAAACTATTCCTTATCTGGTCAAGTCACATTGCTAAGTTCATACACAATCACACAATTGCCCAGGCTGTAAGCTCTGTCACACATTCTGAGAGTTAGCAAGGAGTCAGGGTGTCACTATTAAGCTCGTGCAAAGCACAGAATCATAACTTGGGTCAGAAATCAGCCAGTTGGTTTAGGACTTCCACCCACCTAATGGTGAGTCTCCAATGTAAAGAGTGAATGGATTTGTATTCGTGTTGGAACAAATGACAAATTTGTAAATAATTTGTATTTTTCCTAACTATACAAACCATGAGCTCTTTACACATACCTGTTCCACCATCACCTAACCCCTGAGAAAGTTCTGCCTGCAATTAAAAAATGAAGGCATTTCACCATTGTGTGTATGAGTGGTTTGGTCGGTCTACTCCCCGCTACCCCCTGCTAAATAGCTAGAAATATATTTTGGCTAGTTTTCAGCTTTCACCAAATTAATATCCACTGTAGAGCTTAAAATTTGTATAGTCGGGAAAAATACAAATTACTTCCAAACTTGTCATATTTTTTTAAAAGTTAAAGAGACACTTGTAATTATTTTTTGAATGTTAACAACTGTGGGTAAAGTCTATAAGGCAGTACTGTATTAAATTTTGATTATTATTATTATTATTATTACTATCCAAGCTACAACCCTAGTTGGAAAAGCAAGATGCTATAAGCCCAGGGGCTCCAACAGGGAAAAATAGCCCAGTGAGGAAAGGAAATAAGGAAATAAATAAATGAAGAGAACAAATTAACAATAAATCTCAAAAACAAATATGTCATAAATAAACTATAAAAAGACTCATGTCCGCCTGGTTAACAAAAAAGTATTTGCTCCAACTTTGAACTTTTGAAGTTCTACTGATTCAACCACCCGATTAGGAAGATCATTCCACAACTTGGTAACAGCTGGAATAAAACTTCTAGAGTACTGCGTAGTATTGAGCCTGCCTAGTATTACGAACAGGATAGAATTGTCCAGGGAGATCTGAATGTAAAGGATGGTCAGAGTTATGAAAAATCTTATGCAACATGCATAATGAACTAATTGAACGACGGTGCCAGAGATTAATATCTAGATCAGGAATAAGAAATTTAATAGACCGTAAGTTTCTGTCCAACAAATTAAGATGAGAATCAGCAGCTGAAGACCATACAGGAGAACAATACTCAAAACAAGGTAGAATGAAAGAATTAAAACACTTCTTCAGAATAGATTGATCACCGAAAATCTTGAAAGACTTTCTCAATAAGCCTATTTTTTGTGCAATTGAAGAAGACACAGACCTTATATGTTTCTCAAAAGTAAATTTACTGTCGAGAATCACACCTAAAATTTTGAAAGAGTCATACATACTTAAAGAAACATTATCAATACTGAGATCCGGATGTTGAGGAGCCACCGTCCTTGACCTACTTACAATCATACTTTGAGTTTTGTTAGGATTCAACATCATACCCCATAATTTGCACTATGCACTAATTCTAGCTAAAGCTCTATTAAGGGAATATTTTCTATTTCATCTCTTCCAGTATGTTGAACAAGAAGGTGGAAGGAGTATGCTCCAGTTCTGGATTGCAGCCTCCAATTTCCGCCAGCAATTATTGGAAGATTCAGTGTCATCGAATGCTCTTCAGGCCCAGTCTGATGCCATGGTGCTATATGATAAGTATGTCAATTGATGCATTTTCTTTAGATAAGTCTTTACCATTAACTGAATGTTAGAAAGTACTACTCATGTTTTCAGATTGATTGTGTGGGGTGTAAGTACCTATTTGCAAATTGTGTTGTGTGTTTGGAAATCCTTATAGCTTTTAGACTTGAAATTTCTTTCAGTTTTGCAGATTGACCCTCACTGACTAATTGTTTTCATATCAGCTTTGATATTTACTCAAAGTTAGTTACCTACCTCTTATGCTTTGCTTTTATGTCTAAATAGAAATTGGATTCATCAATTTCCACTTCTCTTCCATTCTTCTGTTGAGTAGGTAAGCTCATTCAACTGTCAAGTTCCATCAGATCCAGTCTTGATTTAGTACTTTTATTTCTTGTTGGCTCCTACTTGATTTCAAGCTGTTTGATGTTGACATTTTTCATTCTGAAAATCTTGTTCCCATATGTCTATTTTCTATTAGCCTCTCAGTAATCCCTCTTCAAGATAAGCACCTTCTAATTGTGTCAATAGATATGTGGTAATCCATATGAGATTTGTCCTAAAAGGTTGAAAGGAGTTGCAGCTGTTGAAATAGCAGAATAATACAAGTTCTAACTTCTATTCCATGCTTGTTAGCCTACCACAAACATTAAGCTTAACACTGACTGATTTGTGATATAGTGCTAAACACAGTAATTAAAAGTGTCCCATTGTCTTTCCAAATGTTATTTGTATTTGAGATATGTTGGTGGGTCTTTTTTTTTAACAGTTTTCCTTCATTTCATTCATTGATTTTATCATATTTTTTTTTCATTTCAGATACTTTTCTTTGCAAGCCACATGTCCTCTTGGGTACAGTGACAATGTGCGTTTTATTGTCGAGGGCAACATATGTCGGGAGGAAGGACCTTCTCATTTCTGTTTTGATCTTCCTCTGAGGGTGGTGTTGCATGTGTTAGAAAGGGTAATTATGATTTATTATTCAGAATTTTGTTAAGTTTTATTCCCAACTATTCATTGTCAATTTAGATTTTATGATGGAAATTAGGATTACTTGTTTTAATTTCCACCCTGGTTTATTTTAAAGTTGTTTGAAATGAAGAAATTATAATTCTCATACATGACAGTAGTCATCTTTATTGGTTGATATGGCAGTGTAGTTGTTTTTATATTTTTTAATGACTGTCTTAATGTACCTTTGTCCCAAACATTTTCAAATCTATTTTACTTAAGCTATCACTTGAGTTTTACTCTCTGGCAATTAACCTCTATGAGAGGATACTCTTTGCAAAGGGCCTTAATTGTCATTAGAAGCTTTGCTACCAGTAAAGGTTAGTTCTGACAGTTGAACCCCATTATCATTTGCAAGTTTATATGGAATCTTGATTATTTATAATTCTGTATCGAAACAATGCCATTTCATTTTTCTGACACAAAATACAAACCTTCGTTCTTTACATGCAGTAATGGATTGATCAGCGTAAGCTGGTGTTCAGGCTTTAAAAACTTGGAGTGAGGTGGTTGCCAACCCCCGGCAGAACTAGGGTAGTCATCGGAGTGGCGGGAAAGTACTCCTGCAACCGCCTGTGCACTCACTAACTTAACCCCTTTTGATTAGCCTCCAAAGAGAGCAAATGTGCTCCGCTGTTTCTATGTTTTTCTGTTTCTGCCTTTTCGAACTTTGTTTATTTTATCGATTTGGGGATGACTGGACTGTTTTCTAAGAAAACAGCATGCATCTATGTTCGGGCACGACTGGTTGTGCTTGTGTCACGTTCCGTTCTTCCTTAAGACGGTTCCTCATTAGCATTGCCCGTCGTGCAGAGGTCTCTCATGCAAGAGGAGTCTCCATGCAACAAGAGTCTGGAGGGGCTATCCTCCCAGTGGGAATGGTTGTGCCGAAAGATGAAAGAAGTTAGAAGGTATTCTCCCAGACTCTAATGCGGTAACCCTCTTCCTCCTGTATTTGCTTGTTTGGTCTCCTCTGGAGGACGAAAAAGTAAGGGGGATGTGTCTTTTCTCCTGCACAACTTTTCTGGTCTGGAAGACTCATTACTTTCCCTGAGAAGTAACGATGCCTTCCTCCTTTGAGAAGTCCTCCATTGATGCTTTTTGTGAGCTATACTTTTTCTTGAGACTTTCAATTTCCTTTAGAACGATTGGTTCCTGAAGAAGCTGATGCCCGGTGCACAGCGGGAACCTCTTTTTCTCCTACTGGGTTTGGCCTAGGCCTATCCCCTTCCTCTGCGGAGAAAAGATTTTCCTTCTTTGTGGCCCTGTGCCCCAAGCCTCTTCTTCCTCCGCAGTTCTTCATATCGAGTTTCTGCAGCTTGTCCCTGTCAAGGGCTAAACTTTGCTTGTCAGTTTTCTGAGTTAAGCTTGTGTGGTGAGCCTGCTCAGCAAAGGGAGAATGCTCTCTTAGGACTCCCTCGTTATCGCGAGTAGTTAGCCTTTCTAAAGAGTACTCCTCTTTGAGTTTTCTTGCTGGCTTGTTTGCTTGCTATTCATTGCCAGCAAAGTCTATCTCTTAGAAGTAAGTGGGGGAGTGCATGGGTCTTCCCCCCTTCAACCCAGTGGTTTACTTATTACTCCACTATGGTAGCGAGACACATTGGCATGGTGATTGCAGGGTTATTTTCCCTTTACAGTGGGGATATCAGTTTACCATCCCCTATCCCTTCCCATCAGCCTAACCTCATGCTCATTAAGCAGTAGTACATTAGTAAAATCCTTCCATGCTCTCGCCACCACTTCAAAGCCTGTACCTCAGTCTCAGGTCCCTACTCGACCAGCCCCGCAGACGCCAGCCTCCTCCTAAGTACTGACCTCTCCCATGTCTCGGTATTAAAGTGTGTAGAGGCAGGAAATTTGAATTCATGCTGATCAGTCCCAGACTTTCTGTGGAAGGATCTTGCCCTAGATCTTTCATAAGTATCTCAGAGGCGACATAAGCGTTGTCAGGTCATGCCTTCTCCGGGAGTTACCTTATTTCTTTCTCTTCATGCACGAGAATATATGCATGAGGTGCTCTTGAGAACACATGCACAAGCCTTCAGCACGCTCCCATGCAGCTACCGATCGGGGTCCTGATTTCACAGATTTGGGGGTACGTTATTGTTAAAGCAGCCTTTTCCACCCTAGTCATTTCTGGTGGTGACTGCGTCTTCATCTGATTCATCCGGTAAACCGTTTTATTTTCCTTTTATGACAAGGGTGTATCCAGCGAATCCTAGGACTCCCTTTGTTCATAGGTGAGAGAATACACCGTCATCCTTCTGTGCTTCTCCTGCCTTGTCGGTACATGCACCTAGACCTAGGGCTACAGCACCGTCCCCTCTGCAAGTGCTAGCTTTCTCTCACATGCAATTTGTGCACATTTCCAGGTACCAGAATAGCTGGGAACGAGAGCTGGCAAGGCATGGCATTCCAATCCCAACTACATCTGGGAAAGGCTCAGCCTAGCCTCAGTCTTACCCCAATCTAGGTCTCGGAAGCCAAGGCAGGTTTTTCTGCCTTCTGGACATACTTTTTACCCTCGAACTAGTAGGGGATTGAGATCTTATTTGTAGAGCGCTACAAGTCTCTTCCAGTCGAGACAGACCCCTCTCCTTGGAGGTCTCCCGGTTCTCAGTCCCAGGAGTGTTTAAATTCACAGGAAATTCCTTAGCCCCCATGGAATCCTCTGAAAGAAGCGCATAGCGTCCTATCTCCTTCTCAGACAAGTGCTAGGTTTGGAAGGATTCAAACTCCACCCCAAAGTATTGGGTTTCGATAGTAGTCTACAACTCCCCTCTCTTCAGCGAAGGATTCAGAGGCCGTTGCTACAACTTCATCTCCTACTCCCAGGCCTTGTTCCCATTCCAGGGCTCACTATGCCTACTGTGACTCAGCCCTAGCTCATCCAAGTTTGAGCTGGGTGGTGGTGGATGCTCTATATGACGGAGATTCTGACTACTCAGAAGGTACATTGTTTGCACCCTCTAGCCCTGAAACTCCTTTCATTGTGCAGGGTGTGCCTGATTCAACCTCACTTCAGGTTTTGTCCTCTTACACAGTGAATGGCCTTGGTGAACCTGTCTATTCCCTCTCCAAAGGGAAGTGTAACCCTAGACATACTCTATAGCACCCCTAGCCCCTAGACCCAGGTTAGTGATTCCTTGGTCTAAGTTGGTAGCTGGTTCGCTACAGAGGGTTAACTTGCAAATCTCTGTGAGGAAGGAATCCCTTGTGCCTGGCAATTTGTTAAGATTACTTCCTCCTCCCTTCATAAGGCAAAGAAATATTATAGTATCCTGGATGATCTCCTTTCTTCCTTGCTTTTTGCTCCGGCAGTGTCAGCCTTAACTCTGGGCATGTCAGCAGGAAAGTTGGCAACACAACCAGTGGTATTCTCCACCGAAGTTATCTCAGGAAGGAAGGGAAGAGTCTAATGAAGGAGACGCTTCAAATCTCCTATTGAGTGGACCACTGGTTGGGTAGTGTCGGCTCCCTGACTGACACTGTAGACCTCTGAAACTCTTACATATTCAGGTTTACAAAGACATCTTCCTGTCTGGTGCCAGTGCGTCAGAATTCTTGGCCCATAACGCAGCTGACTATTGACCCAACTGGGTCTTGAGGAACAAGATTCTGTTGTCCCCCAATCCCTTAGGCAAGTCCCAAAGAAGGAAGTCCTCCTAGTCTTAATCTCAATTGGCCCATCTTTGTCCCCAGTTGACAATTTAGATGCTGTTAGGGAGAAAGGGAAGTGAGCGAGCCACATCTCTTACCTTAAGGCCGTACATTCCTGCCCCTCTCATTTCGCACCAAGTGTGCCAAGAGCTTCGGCCATGAAGAGACTAGCAAACAAACAGGAATTTCCTTGATCATAACTCTTCCAAACAACCCTTTCAGGGAAAATGGCAGCTAGGAAAGGGAGGTAGAGCTGCTAGATGTGTACAAGTGCTTCTTGAGTTTTGCCTCGATCTGGGGGTTCATAGTAAATTAACTCTGGAAGTCTTCCCCGATGTACAAATGAAAACTGGTATATCTGGTAATGCACATTGATATTTACTAGAAAATATCTTTCTATTGTAGAGCGGAATCGAAAAGTTTAAGGAAGTGGACCAACCCTTTCTCCTGCAAAATTTGCTTCTAGCCCATTGGCGACAATAACTGCTGGGACTCCTACTGTCCCTTGACTGTATAGTCCCCAACGGTCGCCTCCACATTCGCCCACTTCAATGGCAACTAAAGACCCTAAAGTCTCAGGGCAGGTATCCTCCGGAAACATGTGTTCTGATAGGATCGGTTCATTAGAAAGACTTGGGACGTTTGATGCAAGAGTCCAACCTCTGCCAAGGAGTAGATTTTCTTCCTTTTCCCCAAGATTTGTTGTTCATTATGAACACATCATAACAAAGGGTCTCACTTGCAACAGCACATGGCCTCTGGACTATGATCTGATCGTGATCCGCAATGCCCCACAAACTTCCTAGCAATGAAGATAGCTTTTCAGGCCTTTCATCACTTCCAACATCCCTTTTTTTTAGATCACTCGGTAGTACAGCATTGATGAGTGTCATTGGTAGATACAATACTTTTAAAAGGATATGTTAGAAATGACAAAAATATCTTTCCCCAAAGTGTGAGCAGCGAGACGAGATTCGACCGCCGTATTGTTTGGTCAAACCTGTCATCACTTCACTGTTGTCAGCATTTTGAAAGTAAACCGAGCCTGGACGAGAGCGCACGATAAGGGGACTGTCCTGTTTTGACCAAGATGTCATTGTTCTAATTAGTGGAGTCAGCATATTTTGAGAAACCGAGCCTGAGGGATATCCACGTTTATGAAATATGTCATCATGGAAGGACACGTGCTGCCTTTTTGTTATAACTTAACACGTGGTCCAGATTGCATCAGAAATTTCTTCTACAGTATAAGCTTCCATGGCGTGATCAAAGTGGGCGTTTTTAAGGAAGCCAATAGAGACCCAGAATTGTTTCAATAAACGCCTTCTATGGAAATTATCACTGCTCACTGTAATTAACTCTGCCCATACATGGGTATATAAACTTCAAGAAGAAATTGTCCAAGGGAGATAGGACAGGACATAAGACAGGAGAGGAACTATGTCCAAAGCAGATGAGATCCAAGTCCTAACGAGATAAGAAGCAGAGGAGACCAGAAGTCTGATAGAGCCAGATTCTAACCTTCCCTTCAGACGACTGACGCCTATCTCCAAAATCCTGTTATTGCCGAGAAGAAGAGAAAAATTGAAGCAGCCAGCCCCCCCCAGCCTGTGACAAAAAGTAGCCAACACTGCCTGCAGCCTGCCTTAGTTCAACAGTATCATCGAATTCTTGGACGAAGATTTCTGATGTCCTTTCTTTTGCCACCCTTTTTGTGACGTGTTCGAATCCGGTCATCGTGCCAGTTTCATCTGAACTTCAGCCGCCTTTCTGCAACGTTCTCAAGCCTGAAGCCTCCGTACCAGTATCGTCTCAGCAGCTGTAGAAAACTATTCCTTAAGTATTTCTACCTTACTGACTGTTCCCCTTTTCTATTGATGTTTTGATTAATTTGATTTGTCAGTTAAAATAAACGAATTAGTAACATCGATTTTCTTTGTGTCAGTTTGTGAATAAACGTGTTGTGTTTTTTGCGAGTTTCTTTTTATATATATTTCCCATATTTCAATTGGGGTTTGGAAACATTTATTTTAATTATTAAAAGAACCTGTAACGATTTTAAGATCATAACAATGAGCGACAACACTGCCGCAGTACTGTACTCAAACAAAGGGAGGCATCTTTTTGCAACAGCTCTGTCATCTAGCTGTTGAGATTGTCATGGACAGAGGACAATCAGATTTCACTTTCAGTCCAGTTCATGCCAGGCAATAACGTCTTAGTAGACAACCTGAGCAGGAAGACTCAGATAGTCGATTCTGAAGGGTTCTTGACTCTGCGGATAGCGACCTAAGTCCTGGCTTTGTGGGGTTTGCTTCTATAGACCTTTTCACGACGTCTTTTAATCACAAACTGCCGTTGTAGTGCTCCTCAACAAAGTTAGATCTTCATCTAATCTATTATTATTATTATTATTATTATTATTATTATTATTTGCTAAGCTACAACCCTAGTTGGAAAAATAGGATGCTGAAAGCCCAGGGGGTTCCACAGGGAAAACAGCCTAGTGAGGAAAGGAAAAAAGGAAAATAAAATATTTTAGGAAGAGTAACAACATTAAAATAAATATCTCCTATATAAACTATAAAAACTTCAACAAAACAAGAGGAAGAGAAATAAGATAGAAGAGTGAGCTCAAGTGTACCCTTAAGCAAAAAAATTCTAACCCAACACAGTGGAAGACCATGGTACAGAGGTTATGGGGCTACCCAAGACTAGGAGAGCTGCTTGCCATAGCTAAAGAGTCTCTACTACCCTTACCACGAAGAATGTGGCCACTGAACAATTACAGTGCAGTAACCCCATGAGGGAAGAAGAATTGTTTGGTAATCTGTGTTATCAAGTGTTGGAGGAGAATATGTAAAGAATAGGCCAGACTATTCAGTGTGTGTGTGGGAAAAAGGGAAAATGAACCGTAACCAGAGAGAAGGATCCAATGTAGCACTGTCTGGCCAGTCAAAAGACCCCATAACTCTCTAGCGGTAGTATCTCAACGGGTAGCTGGTGCCCTGGCCAACCTACTACCTACCTCTGATATTAATAGCTCCACTATAGCTACATGCAGAATGGCTCTTGGAACTTCTGTTACTGATGAAAGAAGTTCTAAGGGTGTTATCTCCCTTACACGACCTCTTACGTCAACCACACGTGTAAATATACCACAAGGCAATCGCAACTTCTCCTCACTAATAGAAATTTTATCGTACCCAGTGACGAAATGAGGTCTAGATATCTCAGGATGTCCTCTATCGCAGTCTATCAGGCGAAATGGACTTTCGTCTGTGATTGGTGCTATAGAATGGGTATCTCTCTGTTCCATGCCTTTATACCCCTTTCTGAAGAGTTTTATTATATCCCTGAGGGGGAAAACAGTTCAGTCTCAGCAGTTAAAAGCTATGCCTCAACGTTAAGCCAGATCTTTAGGTTGAAAGAAGTCCTTTCCCTCTTCGGCAAATTATCCTTACTCATATGGAGCTTTGAACTAACATGCCCTCACTTTGTAGTGAGTTCGCCGTTATCTGAAGGGGGTGGGGGGGGGTACGTTGGCTGTCGACCTCGGGTGTTAAGACCAACAGATTCACAAGGTGTCAGGATCCCCATTCTAAGCTGCCTTAAGCACAGAAATGACAATCAGAGGGCAAGTTTTCAGCCATTTAATCAAACCTCTACCCACCTTTGGGTGAGTCTCCCATGTAAAGAACGATGGTTTGTATTTCGTGGCGGACAAGTGAGAAATTTTGAAATAATTTGTATTTTTAAATATTTAACTTAGCCGGTGAATATATAATAGCTGAGCCTCCGACGGCTCGACAGAAAAACACATAAAAACTCGCGAGCGATCGCTATGAAGGTTGCGGGTGTGCCCACTAGCGTCAACTATCGGCCAGATACCGCATATACATGTAAACAGACCCAATTTTTCTCTGTCGGTCTGATCGACAAGACGTACCATTACTCGCTGTTAACCTGGAGTTTTTCAACAGTCTTGGTGAAGTACTTCCTTTTGGTTTGAGCTTTCGCAGTGCAGGTGTTTTATCTTCAACTTAAATCTTGAACTCGTTTTTGGATAGATTTAATTGTTGATGACTTTGGATTGTTTTTTTGGACTTTCTTTGACTTTTAAATGGCCGACCCTTCCCTTAGTACGGAAGTGTGTTTTAGGCTTTTAGCAATTATCTTATCACGTTATAAATTGTTGTTGTTAATTATAGATTTTCCTCTATATATTTTATATCTCAACCGCCTTTATTAGGCCTCTTCGATTAGCTTTCCATTTATGATAAACATCAAGATAAATTTTAATGATTTGTTTATATGCGACCTTACCTATTCCTCCCCTACTCCGAGAGTAGGCGGTCCTAACTTGGAAACCGAAGTTAAACAACGTTGAGCCCTTTCAATCGTAAATAACTTTTACAGAGCAAATGATTTAAAACTTATTAAATGAATATTTTTTAGTAGATATTTTATGAAGGATTTTCTTTGAATAGTCTTCGTACTGTTTCAAAGATGAACTAACGTTTAGTTTATTTATGCTACGCAGTTTGCGCTCTATCGTTACGATAGAGAGAGAGAGAATCACGGTTTCACTTTGCAGAAAGAGTAAATCGATTCTGACGTTTTGTTCATTCTTCTTTCAAACTTAAATGTTTTAAATACTATTTTAAAGGAACTTGTTAATTGAAAAACCTTTCAATTTTTTCCTTTGGTCAAATAACCTGTTTATTGACGAAAGGTAAGTGGGCTTTTCTCTTCGGTGCGAAATCAAGAGAGAGAGAGAGAGAGAGAGAGAGAGAGAGAGAGAGAGAGAGAGAGAGAGAGAGAGAGAGAGAGAGAGAGAACGTTCCGATCTTTATTCTCGTCCCAAGCGAGTAACGTTGTTCTCGAGTCAGTTTTTTACTCTCGTCCCTAGTCTCTGTACGGGGAGAAAGGATAAAACGTTTTTAGTTTTTATTCTCGTCCCAAGGCACTGTACGGTGAGAGATTGAAAACGTAGTTTTGAATGAACGAGTGTTTTAGTCTCCTTCCCAGCCACTGATCTTTTTATCTTAATATGTTTACTGTTTTTTTGCTTGTATTAATGTGCTCATTATACGACTTATTTTGCAATTATAACCTTTTGATGAGGGTAGAATTGCGTGCTTCAGGTAGAAATCGGTTTTATTCATGCCTAATGTGAATTGTTGAAAAATTCGATTTCAGTGTAGTAAGTGCAAAACAGAAAATCGTAGTGATAAAGTGATAATTGCGCAAAGTGTTATCAGTGTTGCGACCGAGGGTTCGTCTGTTCGTGCCTGTCGTTCGCCTAGTCCGAGACCTCTTGCAAGCTCCCAAGCCCAGGGGAGAAGTAATGTCGTACGACTTATGGGTTCGAGAGGCCTTGATCAGCGAACAGACGTTCCCTCTATGGTTTCAGGCGTGTCTCACCAAGACCGCCCCTACCATAAGACGAGCGAGACGATTTTCTCCTCGTCATCCGAAGGCTTTTCGCGTAAGAAACCGTGGAGCAAGGTTTCGAGGCCCTTTAAGCGAAAGTCAGTCCTTTCAGGACAGGTCCAGCGTCCTGGTTGTAGCCATTGGGACAGCTCTGACCCTATGCAGTCATCGGAAGACTGCTCGCCGCCTAAACAAAAGCGTAACACAGGCTCCGAGAGTCTTATTGTAGGCAAGGTTTTGCAGTCACAGACGTTACCCTCGTCTCTTACCGCAACCATTCCCGTTGATCCTAAATGGGTTGTACGGCAAGACATGCAGAATAAGCTTGCCTCTCTTATGGAGGACTATTCTGTTGAGCAGGTTCACGATGATCCTCGCCGCTTAGCTGATCGAGATCCTGGCCGTCAGCCGCCCAAACGAGCCTTTGCTCGTCCTGTTGACATTGACGTTACAAAGTCACGTCAATCGTGTTTTGTAGAGCCTCACTCGATGCAGTCCCGTGTTGACTCTCAGCCGCTTGTGGACGTTCAGCCGCTGCCGCTTGCTCTTGTTGACGTTCAGGACGTTCACCAACCAGCATAGTTGACTTGTTTTGACGTTGAGCGTCAAGCACCGCAGTCAAGAGTTGTTTTGACTGCTCAGTCTAAGCAGTCAAGGCAGTCTCGAGTTGACGTCGAGCGTCCTCCCGCACCTGTTGTTGTTGCTGGTCAGTCCTTTAAGCAGTTACATGACATAGCGTCCTTGACTGCTACTGTTGCTCCTTTGCATGTGGACTCTGCTTGTCAAGCATTGCCACCACGGCAGGTCTCTCCCTTGCTTGAGACTCGGCAATTGTCGGACAAGGTTCCTTCAGATGAGGAAGTTGCTGATCCCCCTCCTACTGATATTCCCTTGAGGACTCTGTCAGACGGAGAGGAGCCTAAAGCTGCTCAGCCCTCTATGGACTTTAAATAAATCATGCTGATTTTTAAGGATCTTTGTCCGGATCTTTTTGTAACTGCTGCTCCTCGTTCGCCTAAACGTCAGAGTTTACACTAGGCCTAGCTACTTCAAAGCCGTTGTTTTCTAAGCTAGTGCTCTCTCGCTCTTCTAAGAGAGCTTTACGTTTGCTAGGCGACTGGTTAATCACCAGGAGGAGTTTGGGGGAGACAGCCTTTGCTTTCCCTACTTTTAAGCTGGCTTATAGAGCGAGAGTCTGATATGACACGGGAGAAGTTCTCGGCTTGGGAGTTCCTGCCTCTGCCCAGATAGACTTCTCAAACCTCATAGACTCTCCCTGGCGCCTGGCCATGAGACGCTCCAAGATTTTATGGTCGACTTCAGAGCTAGACCATCTCCTGTTAGGAGTTTTTTCGAGCGTTTGAAGTTTTGCTGTACAATTATGTCATGCATAAACAAGGCTATCAGGGATGGCTCCAATAATCTGACAGCCACGTTCTCTGCAGGAACAAGTCCCTCTGGGATGGCTCCAATGATCTGGCAGCCATGTTCACTGCAGGAGTACGTAAGAGGCAAGTGCGCTCAATGTGTTCATTGTCAAGACAAACTTCACGATGAAGTCTACCAGGCTGTCTTGACAGCATTAATGGAAGGCGACTGGATGGTCTCTCTCGACCTTCAGGAGGCATACTTCCACATTCCTATTCACCCGGATTCCCAACCGTTTCTGAGGTTTGTTTACAGGAATGTGGGGTACCAGTTTCGAGCCCTGTGCTTTGGCCTCAGTCCTGCTCCTCTCGTGTTTACGAGGCTCATGAGGAATGTGGCAAAATCCCTCCATCTATCGGGAATCCGAGCCTCCCTGTACTTGGACGACTTGCTTCTCAGAGCATCGTCCAGTCTTCGCTGTCTGCAGGATCTACATTGGACGTTGAGTCTGGCCAGGGAGTTGGGACTTTTGGTCAACCTAAAAGTCCTAACTGATCCCATCCCAGATTATTCTATATTTGGGGATGGAGATTCGCAGTCCAGTTTTTTCGGGCTTTTCCGTCTGCCACCCGAATAGAACAAGCCCTGCTCGAAGTCCAACTAATGCTGAAAACAGAACGTTTGTTCAGTCAGGAGTTGGAACAGTCTCGTAGGGACTCTCTCATCCCTGGAGCAGTTTGTCTCGCTAGGGAGACTACACCTTCTGCCTCTCCAGTTCCATCTAGCCTCTCACTGGAACTAGGACAAGACGTTAGAGACGGTATCATTCCCAGTCTCCGAACCAGTAAAGGCATGCCTGAAATGGTGGGACAGCAATATCAGTCTGAGAGAGGGACTATCCCTAGCAGTCAAGAACCCAAACCACGGTATGTTCTCAGACGCGTCGGATTTGGGTTGGGGTGCGACCCTGGACGGTCGGGAATGCTGGGGTCTGTGGACCTCAAGTCAGAAGAGCATGCACATCAACGGCAAGGAGCTATTAGCAGTCCACTTGGCCTTGATGAAATTCGAAAGCTTTCTTCGAAACTAAGTGGTAGAGGTCAACTCAGACAACACCACAGCTTTGGCGTACATCTCCATGCAAGGAGGCACACACTCCTTCACGCTGCTCGAGATCGCAAGGGACCTTCTCATATGGTCAAGAAATCGAGGCATCTCCCTGTTGACGAGATTCATCCAGGGGAACTTGAACGTCTTGGCAGACTGTCTCAGTCGGAGGGGTCAGGTGATACCCACGGAATGGACCCTCCACAAGGACGTGGGCAAGAGTCTTTGGGCTACTTGGGGTCAACCCACCATAGACCTCTTTGCCTCCTCGTTGACCAAAAGGTTACCAATCTATTGCTCTCCAGTCCTAGATACAGAAGCAATCCACATAGACGCGTTTCTACTGGATTGGTCTCTTCTGGACTTATATGCATTCCCACCATTCAAGATAGTCAACAAGGTACTGCAGAAGTTCGCCTCTCACGAAGGGACAGGGTTGACGTCGGTTGCTACCCTCTGGCCCGCGAGAGAGTGGTTCACCGAGGTACTTCAATGGCTGGTAGACATTCCAAGAAGTCTTCCTCTAAGGGTAGATCTCTTACGTCAGCCCCACGTAAAGAATGTTCATCAAAGCCTCCCCGCGCTTCGTCTGACTGCCTTCAGACTATCGAGAGACTCTCAAGAGCTCGAGGCTTTTCGAAGGAGGCAGCCAGTGCGATTGCGAGAGCTAGGAGAGCTTCTACCTTCAGAGTATACCAGTCGAAGTGGGAAGTCTTTCGAGATTGGTGCAAGCCAGCATCTATGTCCTCTTCCAGTACCTCTGTAGCCCAATCGGAGATTTTCTTTTACATCTGAGAAATGTTCGCTCCCTCTCAGCTCCCACGATTTAGGGCTACAGGAGCATGTTGGCTTCAGTCTTTCGTCCTAGAGGCTTAGATCTTTCCAACAATTAAGATCTCCAAGATCTCCTTAAATCTTTCGAGACCTCTAAGGAACGTCGTTTGGCAACTCTTGGATGGAACTTAGACGTGGTCCTAAGGTTCCTCATGTCAGACAGGTTTGAGCCATTACATTCAGCCTCCCTGAAGGATCTCACCCTCAAGACGCTTTTCCTAGTGTGCTTGGCTTCGGCTAAAAGGGTCAGTGAAATTCATGCCTTCAGTAAGAACATCGGCTTTTCTACAGAAAAAGCCACATGTTCACTTCAACTTGGTTTCCTGGCCAAAAATGAACTGCCTTCTCGTCCTTGGCCTAAGTCTTTTGATATACCTTGCCTGTCAGAGATCGTAAGCAACGAACTTGAAAGAGTGCTGTGTCCAGTTAGAACTCTTAAGTTCTACTTAGCTCGTACTAAGTCCTTACGAGGTGGATCTGAGGCATTATGGTGCTCAGTTAAGAAACCATCATTGCCTAAGTCAAAGAATGCTTTGTCATATTTTATCAGACTTTTAATACGAGAGGCTCATTCTCACTTGAATGAAAAAGACCGATGCTTGCTTAAGGTTAAGACGCACGAAATAAGAGCTATAGCAACTTCCGTGGCCTTTAAGCAAAATGAATCTCTGCAAAGTATTATGGACGCGACCGTTTGGAGAAGCAAATCGGTATTCGTGTCATTTTACTTAAAAGATGTCCAGACTCTTTACGAGGACTGCTACACACTGGGTCCATTCGTTACAGCGAATGCAGTAGTGGGTAAGGGTTCTACCACTACATTCCCTTAATTCCAATATCCTTTTAATCTGCTCTTGAAATGTTTTTTTTTAATTGGGTTGTACGGAAGGCTAAGAAGCCTTTCGCAGCCTTTTTTGATTTGGCGGGTGGTCAAATGTCATTTCTTGAGAGCGCCCAGATTAGGGGTTTGATGAGGTCCTGTTGTATGGGTTGCAGCCCTTAATACTTCAGCTCCTGGGAGTCTTTCAGCATCCTAAGAGGATCGCTGGGCTTCGTGAGGAAGACAGACTAATAAGGCAGAGTAATCGTCTAAGTCAACTTCCTTACCAGGTACCTTTATATATTTGGGTTTTGTTATGATATAACTGTCAAAAACTCTAAGCATATACGCTGTAAACTTAATTAACTCTGGTCTCTACCCACCACCATGGGTGTGAATCGGCTATTATATATTCACCGGCTAAGTTAAATATTTAAAAATGATATTTTAATTATAAAATAAATTTTTGAATATACTTACCCGGTGAATATATAAATTAAAGGCCCCCCTTCCTCCCCGATAGAGACCCAGCGGGATGAGAAAAATTGGGTCTGTTTACATGTATATGCGGTATCTGGCCGATAGTTGGCGCTAGTGGGCACACCCGCAACCTTCATAGCGATCGCTCGTGAGTTTTTGTGTGTTTTTCTGTCGAGCCGCCGGAGGCTCAGCTATTATATATTCACCGGGTAAGTATATTCAAAAATTTATTTTATAATTAAAATATCATTTTTCTTAATTATACAAACATGGAGTTCTTTATACATACTTGTCCCACCACCACTTTCCCCCAGAAAGTCCTGCTTTTAATCAAAAAGTGGGTAAGCTAATCACTGTGCAGGTAGTTGCTAGAGTACTCTCTCTCTACCCCGCTGCTCCACCCACTTCTGGCTGGCGTGGCTGCCTTCTCGCTAAAGGTTTTTATAGCCATAACACCAGCTTGCACCAATCAATCTCATGCGTAAAGAACTTAGGTTTGTATAGTTAGGAAAAATACAAATTTATTCCAAATTTGACATTTTATTTTAAAAAGGCATGTGACTCTACATTGAGATGTAAATTTAAAAGACCTATATAACTCTACATTGAGGAAACTTATCACTCCTGGTAAAAGTATGATTAAAGCATTAAAGGTTCTAGGTATGAACATATAAGGTGATCGTTATCAAAAATGAAATTCCAAAAGGTTGGAGTACATAAAGAGTATCTTCTTTCTATGCCTTCTTTGTGACAACCACTCTATATTTTGCTGCTTGATCCTTTCAGATTTTGATGATGACATGTCATACCCTAAAATTTTGTGGAGGTTCTCAGATTTGACTTTAAATGTCACTGATAGAATTTTTTTTTCTAATTATAAAAAATTATTCAAAAAGCATCCATACATTCTAGACAAGTTTGTAATCTAGAAATTCTAGTATTACTGGAACTGTAGTATACTAACCCGGTGCCAATGAACCTCATGAACCAAATCACCAGATCAGCCGATTTTAGGTTAGTGTAAGTAAGCTATACGCCAACAATCATGTTGTAGAATACCTTTTAGTTGTTATTATTAAGAACTAACCTTTATGTGTGGTTGGCTATTAAATATAGATTTTTGTGAATTATATAGATAATTCAGAAAATTAATTTACACTTTTATTAGGTTCAAAATGTGTTTTGTCCTATATTAGAATTTATTTGCAGCAAACTTAGCCTAGGACAGGTGGAGACTAAGTACCATGAATGGTAATCTATGGAAGTTATACATAATAATAATAATTTATTTAGTATATGTTAGACTATAAAATTGTCATTTATTCAGACATTTTGAAACAAAATTAATGTGTAGCCCACCAGAAATTTATGACAAACATTTGTAGGCTTAACCATTATAGTACAGTAATCTGTATCACCATCTCTTAAAGATTTTCCCATTATTATGGTTGTGTATTTCACAAATGATAAACATATTTATTGTAGCTGTGTATATCAAACAAAAAATGCAAAGTCAAGGTTTTATCATCTAAAGAAATTACGAACCACATAAAGTGAAAGTACAAACGACATCAAGTTAAACACAGTAGCAAAAGTTTTAATTTGGATTTTGTAAAAATATTCAAATTTAGATTCTTGAAACTATGATGTATAATAGGGTGGTTATTTTGAATTTGGAATCATTGTTGCCATATTTGGGAATTCTTCTCAAAATTTACTGTGCTCTTAACAACTGGAGAGCTACAGAAAAGACTAAACTCAACTTATGCTGGTAATGCATATGTACATTTTGTATGAAACTACATACAATTTCTTGATTTATTTTTTTATTATATATGTTGTTACTGTATATGCCGTTTATATTTTACCTGCTTTACTAATATAAAAGATTATTTAGTTTTTCTAATCTAAATTTCCTTTTAATATTTTAGAATCTTATTCAGATAGAAATGTCAGACAGGCAAAAATTTTGTATACTGTAGCCTTTATACTGAAAGGAAAAGAATTTCCTTACATAGCAAGCAATTGCATATTTGATTTTCTGCTTCCAGGATTTCTTGCCGGGTTATTTGTCTTCCAGCCTGCACATTAAATATTTAAGTGAGCTCATAAATACCGTTAAAACTAGTGTAGAGCTGTTGGGTCGCAAAAAACGTTCAGGTAAGTGGAAGTTGACCGATATCTTATATGCAAAATAAAGTCTTTTTTATTTGCAGCATTGATATGAAGTCATCATCATCATCTCCTATGCCTATTGACGCAAAGGGGCCAAGTTAGATTTCACCAATCGTCTCTATCTTGAGCTTTTAAATCAATACTTTTCCATTCATCATCTCCTACTTCATGCTTCATAGTCCTCAGCCATGTAGGCCTGAGTCTTCCAACTCTTCTAGTGCCTTGTGGAGTCCAGTTGAAAGTTTGGTGAACTAAATGAGTAATAAAGGTGTATTTAAAGAAAAAAATTGCTTTTATTATTTACTTTTGTTTCCAGTAAATTCTCATTACTTGGAATTTTGTTGAGAATATAAACTTCTGTTACACAGTATGAAAAAATGGCAGGTGACAGAAGAAAGGTTAAGGAAAAGTTTAAAAATTTACGCATTGTTTAGCCATGTGCCAGGGAAATGCTTTGTGGCAATCTTTTTTTAAAGAGGCAACCATCAAAGAAGTCCCATGTATAAAGGAAGTTAGTCTATCACATACAGTTGTTGTTGATCTTGAGAATGCATCTGGAAACACCAAGATAAATGCAGGTAGATGATCATTTTGAAGACAGTGTGCCGGGAAATCTCATTGTGCAAGTGATAGCATGTGCAGTAACCCAAGGTCTAAGATAGAAAATAGTGAAGGTATGTCATAGTGTGCATCCAGGATCAACCCTTTTGTATGCATCGCTGTAATAGCAAGGCTACAAAGGAATTATGAAAAGCAAGCCCCATGGATTTGTTTTTCCTCAATTGGAATGGAAGACTGGTGATGAAGATAAAGCAATACTGTACTATCATTATTGTGAAACGATATAAAGACAAAGAAGTCTAATCATGAATAGAAAGTTTAGGTACTTTTAGTGTAATGTAGGGTAAATCCAATATTGTCATTGAAATGCGAAAGTTACAAAATGAAAATAAAAAAGAAATGTTAAACTTGCTGGCAAAGAGTTAAAAGCAAAGAGATAAGATTAGAACATATCTGATGCCCTAATGAAATACTGGAATGTGAGGTTAGATTTTAGAAGGAAATTAGTATATTTAAAAAAAAAGTGTACATTAGTGTATTAGTAATCTGGATGAATGAAAAGAAACTACTGAATAACTGTTATTTCAGGCTATCTAGCATTGAGAAACTTTGGGCAATTATAAAAATGGCAAGATGAATAATAAGGATTGGAAGTTGTGGTGTTGTGGTATGCTGATCGGTGAGGAAGTCCAGAAGATCATGGAGATAGGGTGTAAATGAGGATGTTGACCTGGTGAGAATTCAAACTTAAGATTTCATAATTCAAAATTTAGAAGATGAGGAAACTAAATCATCACTCTACGAACTCCATAAAGGGAAATTATTTTGTGTAAGCACAAATTATTCTAATGATTTAAGGGGAAATAACAAACCTGGTGTCTTTTTATTGAAACATTTTGTATTAGGTTTTACATTTTTATAAGGGTAGGCAGGAAATGTGCTCTCTCTTCTCTTTACTGTTGAGAAATTTAGGCCTACATTTCCATCAGTTCTAGCTCTTCGTTTCCTCCTGGTATACAAAACTTTCATTCTTTAGAGTTGTGGTGGCCTTTTGGAAGCCTCCCTGCCTGGTGCTCGCCAGACTGGGATTCAAGTCCCTCTCAGACTTGAGAGCTTCTTTAGTGTCTGCAACTTTACCCTTGTGAGCTAAGGATGGGGGTTTGTGGGGAGCCTGTAGGTCTACCTGCTTAATCATCAGCAGCCATTGCCTGACCCTCCCTGGTCCTAGCTTGAGTGGAGAGGGGCTTGGGCACTGATGATTTGTATACTGTATATGGTCAGTATCTAGGGAATTGTCTTGCTAGTTAAGGCAATGTCACTGTCCCTTTCCTCTGTCATTTATGAGCAGCCTTTAAACCTTTAAATAGAGAAGTGTCTTCAGCTGAGTGGGAACGGACAATGTATTTGTTAACAAGGTAGTTAACGATAGGTTCGTCACCTTTGTCTTCAGCAGAGTGTATGGATGTACATTTACAACTTAGCTAAAGGCTTTAATCTTTTTCTTTTACTTTCCAGAAAGTGAATTCTGGCTGTTGTTGTGTATGATGGATGTGAATAAGCAAGAGATTCGTACGTGGTGGGGAAATGGTGGACATTGGAACTAGTTTATGGCTAAACTGGCTGTGAATCTACATTCTCTCTTGGCTTCTTGTAGAGGGCATGATTGTTTGCAACTTACTGAGTGCAGATCGTGGCCTCTTGTGCAGTAGCAGACATATGCTTTGAAGGGGAAGAAGAGTGCTAAGTCTTCTAATGTGTATGTTTTGGTAACTTCTAAGAAGACACTGAAGAAGTATCTTACATCTTTCTTTCCCTCATTGAGTGCCACTGTTACCGCAGCTTCTGTGCATACGGTCCTGGCTCAGTACCCAGGAAGTATGCAGCAGTAACAAGAAGATTTTGGATCTGGTCAAGCAGATTTTTCAGGTTCTGGTGGTGTTTGGAGTTCTCTCAGAGATTAAGAACTCTCATCCAGTATTTAAACAAGATCTTGACTCTGCCCCTTCGAGGCAGAGAAGTTTCTATGCCTTAGAGAAACTTGTGTCATCACCTCTTCAGGTTGGCCTGTAAGTGAATGTACTGATGGCCCCCCGACACTCCCCGGACAGACATAAGTCTCACTAATGTGCCCTCCACTCTCCTTGGACAGACTTGAGTTAAAAGGTACTTCCTTGTAGGTCTCCGAGTCTAGCCATGGCCACTTGTGTCTTGTCCATTGGTAAGACACAGGGTCGCACTTCCCAAAGTTAACAGGGTAATCAACCTCGTAGTCTTTGGCGAAGTAAAAGATTCTTGTGCCGTCTTATGGAAAAGCAGTGAGTGACCTTGGCACACTGTGTTTTGAAATGGATGGATACCTTGGTGTCCTGATTCTCAAAACAAATTTGTTCAGAACCAGCTCTGATGCTCTGGATCATGTTGGTGTGGTTGAACCATTACTCACTGGATTTGACTTGATGCTGGTAAGCTACACTTCTCAGTTCCATCCTTTGAATCTAGAGAAGTATGTCTCTCCTCCCTAGATGAAGGGGAGGATGGCGGAATATATACTAACCCAATGATCAGCATACACTAGGTATATCATTCCGGACTGCTATCCCCTTCGGAGGAAGGGATTCCTCCTATGACCAATTCTTGTATTATTATTATTATTATTATTATTATTATTATTATTATTATTATTATTATTATTATTATTATTATTATTACCTAAGGTACAGCTCTAGTTGGAAAAGCATGATGCTATAAGCCTAAGGGCTCCAACAGGGAAAAATGGCCTGGTGAGGAAAGGAAGCAAGAAAATAAATAAACTACAAGAGAAGTAATAACAATCAAATTGAAATATTTTAAGATCATTAACAGTATTAGATTAGATCTATCGTAAATAAACTATAAAAACTTCATCAGCGTATTTATCCCTATAGTGGACAGATAGGAAGTTACTGACATTTATATGGAAGAAAAAGAACCAACCACTTTGGGTTAAGCAATACTTCCAACCCACCAATCAGGGAGTCTCCCTATTTTAAACAACGAAGGAAAGTATGAAAGAAAAATAAAATGATAAAGAAATTTTTGTATTCCTTTTATCCATACAAACCTGAGTCCATTAAAGTTGAACAGCTTGCCTTAACCAATCCTCTCAGTCCTGATTTGAAGGTTAAAATACTCTCCCTTGCACAATGCCTGTCATTAACTATCTCTTTGAGGAATTCAACGGCAGTTTTAGATCTGCTGAAGACTTTGCTCTATTCTAAAGTACTCAGATTTTTACAGCTAAGATAAATACAAATTACTTTTAAAATTTGTTCCTTTTTTCCATATATTCAAATTTCTCTTTCATTAATTTTGCATTTTTTCATTTCAATCGATTTTGAGTTTGTTTCCTTATGAACAACATAATGGCAGTTGCCAATGTACATATGTAATTGCTCTGTTATTTAGAGTGGGGGAGCATCAGCAATAGCACATAGATTTCATTATCCTTTGATTATGTAATTTTCTCTCCCCCCCCAAAAAACACCTCTTTGGTTAGTTATGTACAGTAGGAAATATACTTTAATGATTACGTAAGTTTCCTGGATTTCATAGAAGGGGTTTGCAAAGGGAAAGTTATGTTGTTGCCATTCAAGTACTTAATGGTTTTGTGCTTTTATATTATAATATATTTCATTTTGGTTATCTTGTAAATTGTTTGCCATTTACAATGTATATTCAGCATATATATGTAGGTATTGCTAATGCTTTCAATACTTTTAGGGTAGTAATTTGGACTTTTATCTTTTGTTCTTTATTAATTTTAAATTTGAAATAGCTTATTCTCATTATACCTTTGTGTTGTTAATGGTACCAGTAGATTGGGTTTGTTCATGTATTGTACCACTATATAAGGGTAAGGGAGATGTGCATGAGTGTTGTAATTCAAGAGGTATTAGTTTGTTAAGCGTAGTTGGAAAAGTGTATGGTAGAGTAATGATTAAAAGGATCAAGGATAAAACAGAGAATGCAATCTTAGAAATACAGGGTGGTTTTAGAAGAGGTAGGGGTTGTATGAATCAGATTTTTACAGTTAGGCAGATTTGTGAGAAATATTTAGGAAAAGGTAAGGAGGTATATGTTGCGTTTATGGATCTGGAGAAAGCGTATGATAGAGTTGATAGGGAAGCAATGTGGAATGTGATGAGGTTATATGGAGTTGGTGGAAGGTTGTTGCAAGCAGTGATAAGTTTTTACAAAGGTAGTAAAGCATGTGTTAGGATAGGAAATGAAGTGAGTGATTGGTTTCCGGTGAGAGTGGGGCTGAGACAGGAATGTGTGATGTCGCCGTGGTTGTTTAACTTGTATGTTGATGGAGTGGTGAGAGAGGTGCCTGTTCAAGTGCTTGGACGAGGATTAAAACTGGTAGACGAGAATGACCATGAATGGGAGGTAAATCAGTTTTTGTTTGCGGATGATACTGTACTGGTTGCAGACACAGAAGAGAAGCTTGGCTGATTAGTGACAGAATTTGGAAGGGTGTGTGAGAGAAGGAAGTTGAGAGTTAAATGTGGGTAAGAGTAAGGTTATGAGATGTACGAGAAGGGAAGGTGGTGCAAGGTTGAATGTCATGTTGAATGGAGAGTTACTTGAGGAGGTGGATCAGTTTAAGTACTTGGGGTCTGTTGTTGCAGCAAATGGTGGAGTGGAAGCAGATGTACGTCAGAGAGTGAATGAAGGTTGCAAAGTGTTGGGGGCAGTTAAGGGAGTAGTAAAAAATAGGGGGTTGAGCATGAATGTAAAGAGAGTTCTATATGAGAAAGTGATTGTACCAACTGTGATGTATGGATCGGAGTTGTGGGGAATGAAAGTGATGGAGAGACAGAAATTGAATGTGTTTGAGATGAAGTGTCTAAGGAGTATGGCTGGTGTATCTCGAGTAGATAGGGTTAGGAACGAAGTGGTGAGGGTGAGAATGGGTGTAAGAAATAAGTTAGCAGCTAGAGTGGATATGAATGTGTTGAGGTGGTTTGGCCATGTTGAGAGAATGGAAAATGGCTGTCTGCTGAAGAAGGTGATGAATGCAAGAGTTGATGGGAGAAGTACGATAGGAAGGCCAAGGTTTGGGTGGATGGATGGAGTGAAGGAAGCTCTGGGAGATAGGAGGATAGATGTGAGCGAGGCAAGAGAGCGTGCTAGAAATAGGAATGAATGGCAAGCGATTGTGACGCAGTTCCGGTAGGCCCTGTTGCTGCCTCCGATGCATTAGATGACCGCTGAGGTAGCAGCAGTAGGGGATTCAGCATTATGAAGCTTCATCTGTGGTGGATAATGTGGGAGGGTGGGCTGTGACACCCTAGCAGTACCAGCTGAACTCGGTTGAGTCCCTAAGGCTGAAGGAACGTAGAGAGTAGAGGTCCCCTTTTTGTTTTTGTTTCTTTGTTGATGTCGGCTACCCCCCAAAATTGGGGGAAGTGCCATGGTATATGTATGTATGTATGTATAATGAAATACTGATACAAAGGATCACCTTATGATTGATATTTTGGGAATGTAACCCTAGTGTTCATTGGTGATTGCCTGTCTTTAATTCTTTATCACAAAGCGAAATCACTCTTTTACTCCACTTTATGCAAAATCTTTATTTATTCTGGTTGCACTGATTTGATGCGTATTCTTAACACAACAGGATCAGAAAGCACATGTTCAAGCGAGCAGAGCAGTAGTCAAGGTATAAGTTCACAAAACACTTTGTTGGCTATGGACTCTGCACCACATCGATTCAGAAACCTGGATGAGCCCACGCTAGCCATGAGGATCGACGAGGCTCAGATCACTGATCCAGATTCTCTTTGGCGCCGAAAAAATTTCAGGTATGTTTGTGATTTCATATGTTATGTGCCGAGAGTTAAAAAATGTCTTGACAACTTTTATTTTCTGCATAGTATACAGTATATAAAATCATAAAACCAAACACACTACTCTGAAAGTTTTACTGTCACGGTAAATAAAGGAATCATGCCATGAAATTTGATTCTAGTCTGCTTGCTTCTATTGTAAATTTCTCAAATTTGAGTAACTTGAAACATGAGGACCCTAAAGCGCACCATATTATTTCACTTGTAATATAGGTTGAACAGTATTAAAGTGGCCTTAGATTTTTGCTTATAATTTGCGTAGTCGCAGTACAAATGTAATTGAATGGGGAACAACTAAAATTTTACCTAAAGTAATTAAAAGATTGGATCAGTAATAACAGTATGGTGCTTGGAACGTAATTTGCCAGAGATACATACATTACATTACTCTCTCTCTCTTTTGAACCGTTAGAAAATCTTTCACATAAAGATCTCACGGCTAAAACTGTTTTCCTACAGTATTGGCATTGCCTTCAGCTAAACACATAATAAACTACATGCACATTCTTTTAAGGTAGGGTTTTGGTAATATAAGAATATTTTGTCTCTTTTGCATTGCTTTAGAACAAAAAATGAATTTTAAGACTAAGAGTCTGCTTCAATTTTTCCACTTCCCCTCTTTGGAAATGGATGAAAGCATTTTGTTAGGAAAGAGATTTCTTTGTCCGGAAATAGCAGTTCAGTATTATTTTGACAAAACTATTGACATTATACTCTACTGTAGTGTCCCTAATTTGTGGTTTGGGATCAGATTTCCAAATCTTTCTTTTGTATAAAAATAAAATGTCCTTTTTAAATAAAATTTTGGTCACAGAAGCTCACAAAGAATTATGCCCAAATCTAATAACACCCTTTGAAAGAAGGAGTTTTAGTGGTAGTACAGTGGTGTAACAAATCAGTTTTTGCTAAACATTATCTAGAAGAATCCAGGTTTGCATATAAAGATTGCTGGGCTCTAGGTCCTATAGTGGCTGCTGGTGATATGGTTTGTTAGTTTTAGTCACATGGTGTTGAGGTTATATAGCTATGTAATTAGAGATAAGATATCATTTAGAGATAATTCATAAATATTTATAAAAGAAAAACTGTTTGTTCCATAACTGGAAAACAAACCACGTTATTTGTTGGGGGTATTACTTTTGGCGTAGCTAAAATGACGAGCCATTAAAGTTTAGCGAGGGTTAACTACCCACACCGCTAGTTAGTGGTAGTTTGCTACCGCTCCTACTCACACACCTGTGATTTAGCTCACTTTGCTTTTGGCTCGGATGGTGAACGGACGTTGCCGCTCTTCTTCCTTCTTATTTATTTGGACTGCCATTAATCTGTTTTTGCTTTTTCTTTTTCTAGTGTGTGTTTGTGAGTTGACTTCTGTAACCATGCGCACCTGCCCTGGACTCACCGGCCGGCCCTTTGGAACATTTATGTCAGCGGTGGAGACAGATCCCCACACCCTTTGTCCCACCTGCATAGGTCAATGGTGTGATAATGATAGTAAGTGTAATGAGTGTAGGGAGTGGTCTTCCTCCCAGTGGGAGAGGTTTGGGCGATGGCGGAAGAAGAAGTCTAAGTGGGATATTTCTCCTTCGAAGGTTCCTTCGAAGGGAGAAAAACCCAAGGTCTCTTCTTCCGTCTCCCGACCCTCCTGCGAAGCTCCTACTCGTTCGGTCTCTTATGAGAGGCCATCGAGTAGTAGCGTAGACCAATTTAATGTCGGCCAACCACAGTCCTTGAGAGATGGTGTTGCTTCCCTTAGCGAAGCAGCCCCACCTCTCCCCCCGATTGAGGCCTTGTCACTAACTCCTTTATTACAGGTTTGGTCGTCCTTAGGGCTCTCGGGTCTGCCCTCCAAGGATGCATTGCTACTGTGCAGCAGTCATCGTCGCCATCAGAGGTAGAGCCTCTGGGCCTTGTCGACGTTGTGGTGTCAGATGTGTCACCTATGATCTCATCCGACTCCTCTGCCCCTCCAGGCTCTCCAGCGGTTGCTGCCGACTTAGTTTCCCCCAATACTTATCATCCTTCGAGGGGGAAACTGTCAAACGTCTGTCTCTCCTGCGAGTGTTTCTCCCCCGTGGGGGAGTTCACTCATAGAGACTCCTCTTCGGAGGATTGCTGCGACGTACGGTCAGCTTGCTGATCAAACGGCCCTTCGAGGGCGTCTTCGTCGAAAAGCTCGCCCTCCACTTCGCCTTAGAGGTCTCCCTTCACCATCGGTGAAAAGGCGCCTCTTCGGCTCTTCTGCTTCGTTGTCGCAGCCTTCACCTGCAGAGGAGCCTCTGCTGCAGTCATCTTCTGTCCCTCGACCTTCGACCGTCACTGGACATGCTACTAGTCCTCCGACTTCGGTCCTAGACCTCTCTGAAAATCGTTTGTGATCTCCCTTGGTGGATTCTCTTCCTTCCAAAGGGCACATCGCAGTTCCTGACTTACCATCCATCAGACCTGCCGACCTTCCATCACCATTCCTGTTCCCGGTAAAGCCTCTTGAGGCCCTACCGAAGTGCGCAGCTATGCGCCATCGCCTTTCAGCTCACCAACCTCCTGTAGGACATCAGAGCTCACCAGCAGCTCGTCAACACCAGCCAGCTCGCCAGAGCTCTACAACGCTTCGGCGCGCCCCTTCACCTGCTCGCCCTCATAGACGGCAGCTGCAACATGCGCCTATGCGCCAGTGCTCTCCTGCGCACCCTGCGCCCACGGTCTACCACGCGCCAGCGCTCTCCTACGCACCAGCGCTCTCCTGCATGCCAGCGCTCTCCTGCGCGCCAGCACTCTCCTGCGCCTACACGCCCACGATCTCCTGTGCGCCAGTGCTCACCTATGCACCAGCACTCTCCTGCACGCCAGTGCTCTCCTGCGCATCAACTCTCTCCTGCGCATCAACTCTCTCCTGCGCATCAACTCTCTCCTGCGCATCAACTCTCTCCTGCGCATCAACTCTCTCCTGCGCATCAGCGCTTGCCTGCACGTCAGCGATCTCCTGGACGCCAAAATTTTCCCTCGTGCCAGCGCTTTCTTACGCGCCATCATTCTCCTGCGCGCATGCGCCATCACTCTCTTGCGCGCATGCGCCAACACTCTCCTGCGCGCATGCGCCATCACTCTCCTGCGCGCATGCACCATCACGCACCCACGCAAGTGCAATCAACACGCGCTATCCAGCGCTCTCCTAAGCACCAGCGCTCTCCTGCGCGCCAGGTTTCTCCCGCACGCACGCACCAGGACATACGCGCCATCACGGGCCCACACGTGTATGCCAACACTCGCCAGCACGCCAGCTCTCGCCCGTGTGCCACCACTCGTTCGCACATGCAAGCCAACTCTCGCCCATGCACCAGAGCTCACCTGCACGTCAGCTATCACCTGTGCACCAACTTTCGCCTGCGCGCGCGCCTAAAGCATGTGCACAGGAACTACACCCGGCCAGGTCATCATCGCCTCATTCCCCTCTCTGCAAACGCATTTCAGCGCGCCCATCGGGAAAAGGGGAACAGGCTTCAGCAGAGGGGTTCAGGATCCCGAAATTGCCTACTTCTAAGGCGGACCCACCTATTAAGATAACTCCTTGTAGGGAACCTTCAGTCCCTTTCCTTTCAGGGGATCTGTCTGATAGTGCTTCGGTCAGTCAGCAACCATGATTCATTGCCCTAGTCAGAGCTGTAGCACAAGCCTTCAATCCTGCCCTGTCTGGCCGCTTGTCAGAGCAGCCTATAGCTCTAGACTCTCGACACAGAACAATGACTTCCTCCACCCCATTGAAGAGGAAAAGAGGAGTTTCCGACGCGGTCACTTCCTCGAGGATGAAACTGACTCTGATCAGGCCATCAAGGCTAGTCCCTCCGGTAACTCCCCAGGGATACACTCCCACCTCTACTTTACCAAGGGAGTCGCGTGAGGAAATACCCTCCATTCCACCGTCGGAGGAAACCTCACTACACGCTGAGAGTTTCCCACCATCAGAGATGAGGAGGGACACAACATCCAGGCCTTCGATGTTGGAGTCTTACCTCCTTCCTCGGAAGGAGTCCAAAGACTCCAAGACCCTGCCAAAGTCCTCTACCAAGACTACAAAGACGGAGACGGCCAGCCACTCGAGGGATGTCCGCGACCCACCCTGGGAAGATCTCTCGGGGATGGAAGATGGAGACTTCGCTGCAAGTCCAACATCAGAGGGGGAGCAAAAATAGTCAGAACGTGCATTCTGGCAGGTCCTGACTCTTATTAGGGTTCTCAACAGGTTTTCCGACCCTGAGATACCCCCTCGGGAGGGCAAGGACTCGGTCTTAGACCGTGTCTTCGGCACCCAGCCCTGCCCTGGTCTCGAGGGTTGGAGGGTGCCAGGGCTAAGATTGCCTAACAGCTCTCCAAGTTTGCCTCCTCCAACCGTGCCTGCTCTACCAACAAGCTCCTCCCACCTCTTCGTGTACAATAGAGGAGGTACTTTGAGATCCTGGAGGAGCCCAGTCCAGCTCTTCCTCTTCACCACTCTCTAGAAGAGCTAACTAAGGGGATCTCTCTTGAGAGACTCCAGCCGTCAAATCTCTTTCTCGGTGGCCGAAGTCCTTAATCAGGAAAAGGTCACAAAGTATGCTATGCAGACTACCTCGTGGCTGGATATCTGGTTAGGGACCTTGGGAATCTGGGTACGAACCGTGGATTTCTCCAAGGAACGTACCAGGAAGGTAATGGAGACCTTCCTTCTCTCAAGTACTCGCACGACCGATTTCTTGCCCACCAAGTTTCGAACTTGTGGGCAAACACCATCTTGAAACGTCGAGATGCGGTGTCTGAGAGATTCTACCATCAGGTCCCCAACGTCGCGATAACTAGGGTCAGACATTCCTCTCTAGAGGGAGCCCACCTGTTTGAGCCTAAGGACGTGGAACATGCTGCTGAGAGGTGGGGGAAGTCTCATCAGGACTCCCTCCTCCACAGGGCTTTGACATCCAAGCCCTATAAACCTCCAGCACCTCAGCAGTCCCGTCCAACCAAGACCACAACAACGAAAACAGCAGCGAAGACAGTAGTGTTTAATAAGCCCTTTCCTGTCAAGGACAAGAAAGGCAAGAAGTCCTCCGGGGGAGGGAAAAATCCTAGAGGGAGCAGCCAAGGCCGTAAACACTAGGATAGGCACACCCCTGCTTGTCCACTAGTGGGGGGGGGGATGCCTACAAAGTTGCTCGGACAGGTGGAAGCAACTCAGGGCCGATCCCTGGACAATCTCCATGATTCGTCTGGGATATCGCGTCCCGTTCATAACATCTCTCCCTCCCCTGACCACGAATCCAGTGTCAATAGACTCATTTGCCATGGTATCGGCAAAGGGGCTGGCCCTTCAGGCAGAAGTCCAGACCCTGTTGAAGAAGGGCGCTCTCCAAGAGGTCCTCGACGGGTCCCCAGGCTTCCTCAGTCGACTCTTTCTTGTAAGAAAGGCGTCTGGAGGCTGGAGACCATTCATCGACCTCTCAGCCCTGAACAAGTTTGTCAAACAAACTCCGTTCAGCATGGAGGCGGCAGACACGGTCAGACTAGCGGTAAGACCTCAGGACTTCATGTGTACACTGGACCTAAAGGACGTGTACTTCCAGGTCCCAGTCCATCCGTCTTCAAGGAAGTACTTACGATTCAGCCTAGACAATAGGAAGTACCAGTTCAAGGTGCTGTGCTTTGGTCTTTCCACAGCACCTCAAGTTTTCACCAGAGTGTTTGCCCTAGTGTCATCTTGGGCACACAGGATTGGCATCCGTCTCTTCCGTTATCTGGACGACTAGCTAATCCTAGCAGACTCGGTGTCAACCCTTCTTCAACACCTGGACAAACTTCTGAGATTTTGCCAAGATCTGGGGATCATAGTAAATCTCGAGAAGACATCCCTGCTTCCTACACAGACACTTAGTATACCTAGGCATGATTATAGACACCAATCTCCACAAAGCCTTCCCATCAGACGACAGGATAACAAGGCTGAGAAAGGTTGCAAGACCTTTTCTCAGACAAGAAGAACTTCCAGCCCAAATGTGGTTGTGTCTCCTCGGTCACCTTTCATCGCTAGCCCGTCTAGTTCCCAATGATCGCCTCAGGATGAGATCCCTCCAGTGGCAACTCAAATCTTGGTGGAATCAGACTCGCGATTCCCCGGACATCTGGATCCTCATGGGATCAGCGGAACTGATGGACCTTGAGTGGTGGGTGGCAGACGAGAATCTACGAAAGGGAGTGGATCTTCTCGTCCTCCCCCTGGATTTGATGCTGTTCTCAGACGCTACAAAAAAAACGGCGGGGGGCCCCACGTGGTGCATCACACGACTTCAGGCCTCTGGTCTGAGTCAGAAGAGTACCTCCTCATAAATCTCCTAGAGCTGAAGGCCATCTTTCTGGCCCTTCAACAGTTCCAACAGTTCCTGGCGGGCCACTCAGTGGTGGTGATGAGCGACAACACCACATTGGTGGCTTACATCAACAAGCAAGGAGGTACTTTTTCGCCTCACCTATCCCATCTAGCAGTAGAGATACTGAGATGGGCCGAGATCCACTTGATACCACTTTCGGCACGCTTCATTCCTGGCTAAAGGAATGTGCTCGCCAACAACTTGAGCAGAGCATCTCAGATAGTGAATACCGAGTGGTCTTTGGATCATTTAGTAGCCAACAAAGTCCTGACTTTGTGGGTTCTCCGACAGTGGACCTCTTCGCAACGGCCCTGAACTTCAGGCTCCCGTTGTATTGTTCCCCATTCCCAGACCCCAAGGCTCTCTGGCAAGATGCATTCCAATAACAGTGGGACAACATCGACGTTTACGCCTTTCCCCCGTTCTGTCTGATGAGAAGGGTACTCAACAAGGCCAGAACATCGGTCAATCATTCAATGACCCTCATAGCTCCGCTATAGCATCAAGCAGAATGGTTTCTGGAACTTCTGGAACTCCTAACGGAGCCCCCAAGAGAACTCCCTCCATAACACAATCTACTCAAACAACCAAATGCCAACATGTTCCACAAAGCCGTGGCTCGCTACGACTTCATGCCTGGAGACTATCCAGCATCTCCTCTCTCAGAGAGGATTTTCGCTACAAGTTGCGATTAGGATGTCTGGACACCTGCGAAAGTCATCAGCAGCATTCTACCAGGCAAAGTGGAAAGTCTTCTGTGGTTGGTGTCATGGAAGGGGTATCTCTCCTCTTGATGCTACTATTCCAGCATAGCAGAGTTCCTTGTGTATTTGCATAAAGAAATGCGACTGTCAGTCTCGGCAGTAAAAGGCTATCGCTCAGCCTTAAGCCTCGCCTTTAGACTGAATGGAATGGACATTTCTTCATCAATAGAACTTTCCTTTCTCATACGGAGTTATGAACTTACCTGTCCTCAGTCTGAAATGAGACCTCCCCCATGGAACATGGTTTGAGTTCTCAGGTCTCTTAAGAGACCTCCCTATGAACCATTACGCCAGGCAGCAGGTCGCCACTGACTTGGAAGACGGTGTTCCTGCTAGCTTTGGCTTTGGCCAAACGAGTCAGTGAACTTCATAGTCTCTCATACGACATCGCCCATTCAAGGGGATGGGGAGAGGTAATGTTCAGCTTCGTCCCGGAGTTTATTGCTAAGACTCAGAACCCGGGAGTAGCGGATCCTCGATTCGACTCCTTCCGGATTTCTAGTCTCCGTTCTGTAACAGATGACCCAGACAATCTCTTACTATGCGCAGTGAAGAGTTTTAGGCTATATCTTAAGAGAACAGCCGCAACACGTTCCCGTGTGCCTGCACTATTCGTCAGCACAGGAAGGACCAAGAGGAGGGTCACCAAGAACGTCATCTCAGCATGGATTCGCAAGGTCATAGACCATGCATTGAATCCAGACCCTCCTTCACGTCGCCCCAGAGCTTATGATGTCAGGGGCGTAGCTACGTCCCTGGCATTCAAGAGAAACTTCTCAGTGACGCAGATTCTTCAGGCTAGGGTGTGGAATCGTCAGACCACATTCACATCCAACTACCTGCAAGACGTGACCCACAGGAGATTTGATACGTTCTCTATTGGTCCTGTGGTGGCTGCACAACAGCTGGTTTAAAACCTCAAGCTCCTTATTGGACAAGTAGCAGAAGGTTGAGGGCATTGTTACCTGGTTTTAGTCTGCGTGAATGAAAAGGTTTGACTGGCTCTTATTCTTTTCTTCATCCTCCACTCTTTTGGGGAAAGCAGCATCCTGGGTTCTCTGCACAGCTGACCTCAAACCACTGCAAGTAAACCATGCTCCCTTGTGTACCTAGTATTAAGACTAATACTGTTTTGTTTCCATACCCTGGCGAGGTGGGTGGTATTGGAAAATTCCTAGTTACACAGTTTTTCCTTCTATAGAACTCGGAATAACTTTACCTGGACAGTCACACTTCTATATACCTCATCACACAGCTTGTATAGGCCGCGGACCTTGCGTAGCAAGGTTTTAGCGAGGTGCAGGGACTCCTTATTTTTGAGTACTAACATACTCATAAGGAGCTCCCGGGTAAAACCAAAAGCCAGATTGGCTTAGAAAATGCACCCTACCTATGGATGAATCACCCCTATTAGATAGCGTGGTTTGTATTCCAGTTACGGAACAAATGACAGATTTGTAGATAATTTGTATTTTTCCTAATTATACAAACCTTAGCTATTTAAACAAACTTACCCGCCAGCCCTATCCCCCTTGAAGGCCTACTTCCAAGCAAAGTGAGCTCAATCACAGGTGTGAGAGGGGGCAGGCAGTAACAAGCTACCCTCCCCTACCCCCGCTAACTAGTGGTATGGGTAGTTAACCCTCGCTAAATTTTAATGGCTACACTGAAAGTAATACCCCTATTAAATAGCTAAGGTATGTATAGTTAGGAAAAATACAAATTATCGACGAATTTGTCATGTTTTATTCTAAAGAGTAGGCCCCCGTCATACGACATTAATCCGTTCCGGAGTTGGTATCGTATGGTGAAAATGTCGTATGGCAGGCAATTGAATAGCTAATGCGTGCAAAACCCCAGGTAAAAACATTGAAAATTAGTATGTAACAAAATAGTATAGTAAGCACTGTACTACAGTATACTTATATATAATATACATGTACTGTACAGTATCTAATTAAAAAACATTACAGGATACATGGAAATTATGTACTGTACAGTACTGTAAAGGAAAAATTAAATTTTATTTACCTTTGGAGT
>NC_090754.1:84921731-84994231 GCF_036898095.1 Palaemon carinicauda
TTACCTTTGGAGTGAGGTGACTTGAGCTGGTAGTGGGTGGAGGCAGAGAGGGGAGGAGACAGTAGATATAAAAACGTATCAATGCTTATTATGTTATGTACACTTACTAATAAATTTATTCTTACTATTAAACACTTAAAATTAAAAATGCTTTTTTTTATTATTTTTGTCTTTTGAAATTTTTTTTATTTTTTTTTTAGAACTTAAAAAATTACTCTTTTTTAGCTTTTTTGATAGAATCACTATTATCATCTTTGCTTTCTGACACTTCTCTTTTGGAGAAATATCTATCCAAAGAAGCCTGTTTCTGACGATTCCTCAACATATTTCTAAAATGACTCGTACACTTGTCATTAACACTCTCCATAAGACGACTTGTGTGAAGTTTTTCTGGGTGTTTCTTTCCAATGAAACTCGTAAGGTTTTCATACTAACCGATAGCTTCCCTTATTTCTGCCGATGTCGTTTCTTCAGTCTCCCCCCTGTCCTCGCCACCACTAGAGCTGTGCTCTTCTTAAATGATGGTCAACTGCATTGCCTCCAACTCCTTCAAGTCTTCAGTCGTAAGCTCCTCCCTGTGCTCCTCAATAAGGTTATGGACATCAGCCTCATCGACAACAAGCCCCATGGACCTCCCGATTGAAATTATTTCCTCAACATCACCCTCAGGGGCAGGATCATCAACGGCCTCGTCTTCGGTTGAGGGATCGAAACCTTTGAAGTCTCGTTCTGCCACAACAGCTGGCCACAGTTTCTTCCATGAGGAGTTCAAGGTGCGCCGTGAAACCTCATTCCAAGCTTTGTCGATCATCCTCACGCACTGAACGATGTCAAAATGCCCCTTCAAAAATTCACGGAGGGTGAGTTGAGTGCTTTCGGTCACTTCGAAGCATCCTTTGAACAGATGCTTCGTGTAAAGCTTCTTAAAGTTGGCAATCACTTGCTGGTCCATAGGCTGGAGGAAAAGGGTGGTGTTCGGTGGCAGATAGAAAACCTTGATGAAGGAGAAGTCAGGATGAATGATGTCCTCGAGGCCAGGAGGGTGAGCAGGGGCATTGTCCAGTACCAGGAGACATTTGAGAGGAAGATTGTTCTCTTCTAAAAAGTTCTTGACAGCAGGACCGAAGCAGACGTTTGCCCACTCAATAAATATGGTCCTCGTGACCCAAGCCTTGGCTTTAGACTTCCAAAATACCGAGAGCCTCTTCTTCGTGATATTTTGTGCCTTGAAGGCACGAGGATTCTCTGAGTGGTATACCAGTAGGGGCTTAATTTTTAAGTCCCCACTGGCATTTGCATAAAATGGGAGGGTAAGTCTGTCCTTCATCGGTTTATGGCCAGGAAGTTTTCTTTCTTCAGCTGTGATATATGTAGGGTGGGGCATTTTCTTCCAGAAAAGGCCAGTTTCATCACAGTTAAACACTTGCTGAGGAATGTAGCCTTCTCTGGAAATTACTTTCTCAAACTTCTTGAGGAATTCTTCTGCTGCTTTCTTGTCAAAACTGGCCGCCTCTCCATGCCTGACGACTGAGTGAATACCAGTCCTCTTCCTAAAGCAATCAAACCACCCATGAGAAGCCTTGAACTCTTTGGGGGCTTGCTGTGACGTTCCTTCGTCTCCGCCGTTTCTTTGGGCTTCCAAGAGATCAGCAAAGATGGCACTCGCCTTGTACGAAATTACCGATTGCGTGTGTGTATCACCAGCGATTTTCTTCTCTTTAATCCATAGGAGAAGGAGTCTCTCCATCTCATCATTGATTGAGGTCCTTCCACTGGCAAGGACAGTCATGCCTTTAGAAGACTTACTTCCTTTAATGGCTTCCTTATTCTTGATAATTGTACCAATAGTAGACTGGTTACGGCCATACATACTAGCGAGGGTAACGATGCGCATGCCTTCTTTATATTTCTTTATGATCTCTCGTTTCCATAGTAATCATCTTCTTACTTCTCCCTTTAACATCACTAGCAATCTTGGGCCCCATGGCTAACAAATTAAAGTTATAATTAAGCACTAAAATGCACAAAAAATACGATATCTCAAGCACTCACATGAGATCAAGTCTTTACGAAACGCACACGAGATTCTGAACTGAGCGCGCGTATAACAAAGAGAGAGAGAGAGGCAGCATCTCTCTCAGGCATTGTGGGTGGGATTTCGGCCAATAGCGTATCGGCATCTTAGTGACGCCGTGACGCCGTGACGCCGACCAGTAGCAGACCAGCTTCTTAGTGACATATGCAGTGACGTATGAGCGTGGTGGTAAGCTAGTGACTCCCACAGTCGTACACGTAAAAACCGCCAAGTTTGAGTTTTGGAATTGGACGCTGTAAGGTGGGGAAAAATGACGTAACTAGGGGACGAAAAAACATCTTATTCCACACAGTAACGTGAAAAAAACGTAAGCTGGGGACGCCGTACCCCAGGGGTCTACTGTACTTTATTTTTATAAATGAATTATCTCTTTCCTTGTTTGTTGGTGGTGGTGGTTGTAAATTGCCAGGCACGGGCTTTTGCAACAATGCAGCCTGTTGTCTCTTTCCTTCACTAGCATTCCACTTCCATCGGAGTGTGGGAGTCAGCAATAAGAACATTAGGGTAGGTTCAAAAATAAAAAGAATCTTAATACTGTAATAAGGTTTGTTTTTTCTATACGTGCCAACCCTCCTCAATGACTTGTGGTGTCAAGAGAAAAAGGAATAGTTTTGACTTTAAAACTGAAATAACAAAGAGCCTCTAGCCTGTCACAGCTTCACTTCTTGCCTTTAACCTCTAGTGTCTCATTATTTACAAGAGATGTTTCTATTGAAAGGAAAGGAAGTGGGAATTTTTTTAGTTTATAATGGTTGTTGTGGGCAATGTGGTAATTTCCCTGAATGGTGAACGCCAGACTGGGATTCGAGTCCTGCTTAAACTCGTTAGTTTCTTTGGTTGCTACAACCTCACCATCCTTGTGAGCTAAGGATGGGGGTTTGGGGGAGCCTATAGGTCTATCTGCCGAGTCATCAGTAGCCATTGCCTGGCCCTCGTTGGTCCTGGACTGAGTGTAGAGGGGGCTTGGGCACTGATTATATGTAATATGGTTAGTCTCTAGGGTTTATCCTGCTTGATAGGGCACTGTCACTGTCCCTTGCTTCTGCCATCAATGAGCAGCTTTTAATATTAATAACTGTTGATAAACTGGGCATCTAGAGAAGAAGTGATATGAATATCAGGCGAGTATAGAAATAATAGATTTTATTATTAGAATCTATTCTTAACTTTTTCTTATCTCCAAGCTTGCATTTAAAGCTATGTAGCAAATGAATATTGGGAAACTATTTAAATAAAAGGATGTGATAGACTTTATTTTGATTTTTTTCTTATATGTATCCATAGCAAAATGAGCTGTGGTTTCATTAATGAGCTGGGACGTTTTGAATCTGACCTCCAGCCAGAACCAGATCGCAAGACAGAGTCAAAGATTTCCCGGACACTTAAGAAGTTTGTTAACATGGATGAGAATAAAGTGAGTATTCTTTTGAGAAACATTATATATTTCAGTATATTATTATAATCATTTTGCAGCATATGTTCAGATTGATTTAAATATATTCCATATTTTGTAAGCATAAAATATAACATCAATAGCACTACATATCTTCACCATCCAGAATAAATGGATTTTAGTTATATTTTCATATATTCCTTCACGAAGGTTAAGGAGGATATGGCATACAAAGTTGCCGAGATGATCATTAAAGATGTGACAAGCGTCACATTGGGCTCGCAGCATAGCAGCACACGGTCAAGTGTAGCATCATCAGTGCCTCCTCTCTCACCGTCGTCAGCATCACAAGACAATTTAAGTGATGTATTTACTTCATGATAATCCATTTAAAGAATGTCTCTTCCTTCAAGTGGTATACAAAGGCCAGATGTTTTTTTGTAAAACTAAACAAACATCATTATCTTTACTTTAAAAGTAAATACTAGTATTGAATATTAGTCAGATTAATTGTTTTACAATGCTGATTGATATTCTGTACCACACTCTTTACTCGAAAGGTATATACTTTATACTTTTAAGTCATCTCCATTAACGATATCCTGTTTATAGAATTTTCCTTTATTTTAGAAGGCTGAAAAGAATTATAATATGAAAATTCAATGTTAATGGAAGATAATGTTCAAAATTTTTTTCTCATACAGTTGACAATCACTTTGGCTTTCCGTTTGTTAAATATTATACTGACACAAAAACCATAACCATAAATGCTTTATATATTACATAATTAAGTTCAGGTGTTTGCATGCAATCAGTTTAGATATCAAGGAAAGTTGCTACTTGTATTATAAACAGACTCAAAACTTCACCTGTATATTCGCCTTAAAACCTAATAGTCACCTACAGGTGAGTTGTGATATTTTTGGGTGATGATATGATGACCTTTCCCATTTTACAGTGATATTTATATTGATAGTGTCATGTGCTGTATGTCATTTTGTTTAGCATGGTTATTATTTTATTTCAAGCCTAAGAGAGTGAATTATGAAATACAGGCTATGAATATTGAATTGAATAACTTATATTCTCTTCAAGGATTTTAAGGTTTATGAACTTCTGTGCGGTCAGGAGCATGAAGCTTTGTTTCTCTGCTTTTCTTGTAAGTCTCCTAAAAACAAAAGTGCATAATTTGGTGCTTTTCTCTCTCTCTCTCTCTCTCTCTCTCTCTCTCTCTCTCTCTCTCTCTCTCTCTCTCTCTCTCTCTCTCTCTCTCTCTCTCTGTGGGATGGTTATACCTACTTTTCTGGAATATCTTCCAAGGATTTGTACATACAGTAGATATAACACTGTAGTTATATGTTACACAGATCTGTGAATCTCGTTGTTAATTATGCGGGTTCAATTTAACATGAGATATTGTATACTTATTTTCCTGGGATATAAGAGGAGATTTTGCTTACCCAAGAGGAGAAACAATTCTTTTAAAATTGTTTGCTTGCCAAGGAATCCATAATTTAGCAAGGCTCGTGTGTGATAGAATTTATATGTTGTTCTCGAAAGTCATCTAGTATTTCTAAATAATTTTTTTATTAATTTTTATCATATTAATTCTAAGAAAGCGAGTGCTTACTACTATGTCATAATTGCATAGCTTGCATTATATTCCAGGTATCTAGAAGTTTTGATAGGTTATCACCGTCATTGTTGTATTGTGTGGCACTGGACGAGTGAATACAATAAAACTGCAGGTACTTGAAAGGTTTGTAACAAATTGTTTTTAGATATTTACATAATATTGGATGCTTATTATAAACACTTGTTTATTTTTTTGTCTAAAGTTGAAAGTTGGAGGCCTTCTGCGTCAATAGGCGTAGGAGGAGATGATGATGATGATGAAAGTTGAAATATTATATAGAATATTAGCATATCCCATGGTTTTCTGTACTCTGAAAGTTTATAGTTTTTAATATTGATATTAAAGTTTTTCAACACAGTTTGTTAACACAGGACATTCCTATGCATTCTGCATAACACTAAATACAAATATGTGTGGAATTACTTTTGAAATGCTGTGTACTATACATGTAAAATATCTGAAGATGATTCTTTTTTTTTAAACAGTCAAGTGTGTTTCCTCATAATCCCATCAATCACTTAAATTCCTACAATCAATTTATTTCAGCTCTGTAATGAATTATAATTATCCATGTAATATTTATCTTATAGTGTTTATTTTTTACTTCATCTATAAACTAGTATGGAGTGTCATGCAAACATGTCTGTAGGGAAAGGGATAATTTCTCAGGACAATTCTGCAAAGCCAAGTGGGAAATATTAAAATCCCTTATGAAAGTTTCAAACCACACATTATAACTGAACTTTTGTTTCTGTTCAGAGTGGATTCCTTTCCCGTGAAAGAAAGTGCAAGTGAAATTTAATGTAGCATAGCTATTCTAGTGGTTTGTACTTTTAAGGTATTTTATTGAAAATTTCTATGATGTAGATATTTCACTAGAAAATTCCCTATACTAAATGTTGAAAAGGTTGATAAGCAATGGTGCTTTATTTGAGATGGTATGTACAATTTATTAGCTTTATTTTCCCTTTATGTCATAGTGTGGAAATATTAATTTTCTTTAATCTATTTGCTTTGCAAAATTAAGAAGTTTCCAGTTTGGATATTGTGAACCTTCTTTAGACTCCAAATACAAGTTTATTATAGAATGATCATTGAAGAGGGTATGGGTACTTGTTAATTTTTTCCATTCATACATCCATACTTTTTCTGGAAAGATATATGAAAATTCAGTAAGATATATAAACACATTTATGCTAAGCATCAATTTTTGCAAGATTAATATCATGATAGCATTATTCAGTGTCTATGTACACTTAAGACACATCATTCTACAAAAAGTAATTTACGTTTGTGGTACGATCTTTGTAATGTGAAATTGATTCCATTCTTACTAAAATCTTGAGTAAAAGTAATTTAATCAAATATTTAATTGTTAAGTATTTTGGGTTTAAGCAGATGCAGTGTATTTTTCTTAATAGAAGTAAAATTTAGGAAGATGGGATTTACCCTTATGTATAGATTAGGATAAATCCTGTTTTCGGTTTAAGTCTAACTTGAGACCCCTGTTGGTATTGCGGTGACAAACCATGATTAATGGTCACAGCTGTAACATAATTTATGGTTTCTTCTAGCACAGGGGTGTAATTTTGGTAACCCAAGTTGTTTTAGACAAGTTATTTTTTAGTTGAGCCGTTAATTTGTTTAGTTTTACTTTAGGGTATGAAATTTTCAGAGCATTTTATTGTTTTGTTTTTCATTTATTTAAACCACTTTAATTTTTCTTGTTTTTATTAATTGGGTGTAAATCCCAAGGATACTGGTATTTATAGAGTTAATTAGTTTTCTGAAATGTTTTTACAGTGTTCAAAGTGGACTCATAATTTAGCTAGTTTTAATCTTATTCTAATATTTCTTAATATTTTTGTAAGATTAATCCAGAATGGAAATGTTTTGTTTTAACAAGAACATTTATTATGCCATAAAATTTAAATCCAACAATATTAAATTTTAAAGGAGCCAGTAACACAAGTTATCTTCACCAATTTTTTTTGTTGCCCCAAATGAAATTAAATACAGTACCTTTGTTTCACATAAAATATCAAATAGCAAATAGAATAAGTACATTACAGTACAATCATAGATATGAATCAAAATTTTATATAGTTTTCTATATGCTGACACTCCTTAATCTATATTCAATCTAGGTAAACTTATCTATAGTTGACTTCATGTAGTTCAATACCATTCATCAAGAGCTATTAACTCTAATGACAGCAAAATAAAAAAAGACATTTCAGAGGGAGGAGGGTAGATGCAGCTCCCTTGGACATTAGTGAACATGGAGAGTCTCCTTTTATTAATATTGAAGGTTGAGGAAGAACAACACTCATAAGAAAGAATACCTTTTCTGAAAGAAAACAAGAAGAATCTTTTATTTCATATCTTGTATGGTGGCCCTGGAAATTTTTGGATGAACTGTATCCTCATCTTTAAATTACGTATGGATGCCACAAAGAAACACATTGGCTAATACTGTCCTTACAAAATTTCTGCCTCATTATCCTTCGGAACCTTCCATTCTCTTGCGTACCTCTCAATCTCCGTCAGCTCCTAATTGGCTAACCTCTCAATCTCCGTCAGCTCCTAATTGGCTAGCCTCTCAATGTATCTCCAGTAACTTGGAAACATCCTCTTCAGTAATCTCCTCAAGAATGTTCTACAGATGGTCTGGGTTGATGGGACCCCGTTCTGGATGCATTAAGGACATTTCTTTCTCCACTCGTTCTTTATTGACAGCTGCCACAGTTTTGTTGTTAACCAAGCATCAGGAACACAGATGATCACATCATCCAGTATTTGTAAATCCACTTACAAATAGAGATGATGCCTTTGTCTATAGGTCTAATGACAATGGTGTTAGGAGAAAACATTATATGGATATTCTTATACCGATGGTCTTTGGCCTTAGCGTGACTGGAATCATCTATAAAGAAGAGAAAATGTATGGGAATTTAATTTAATTTGGAATCTTTCTAAAGATTCGAAAAACTTAATCGAGCTGCAATATTTTAAGAACCTGTGATTGACCATAGTGCCACGCAATCTAATACTACTGTACTAGCAAAACATTCCAAACCGTGTAGCTATAGGTGGTAGTTGGCATTAGCTATATACCTTTAAGATTACATGAAACTGCTTCTTGATACATTTAATGTTTACATTGAATTACCAAAAGCGTATATTAAATGAGAAAAAAAATTCAGATCTCTGATTTGGAAAACTGTACAGTTTGTAAGATCTGTAACAATCTGCAGTTTTTTTCCTTTGGCATGAACATTTTGTTAGGCATCATCTTCTGAAAGAGGCCCAGCTTTAACTCATATTAAGAATTCATCAGCCCTTACAGTTTTTCTGTGTTGTTAAAATTCTTACAAGAGCTGACTTAATCTAGTCCTCTTACTGTGTCCTTTAGACTGCTTAATTGAGAGAAGGTCTTTGCCATTGTCATGTCTTGCTATGGTGGCTTACCCCTATTCTAGCTATTTAGCAGTTGAAAAACTTCTTTGTCATCATGTCAGCATCATACGTCTCTTAATAGTACTCTCTGCTTCATTGCAAAGGCAGCATATTTTATCTAAAGCAGATGTAGTCATTTTTGGAAGTCCTAGTGCCTTAGTAGCATCGACACGTTATTTTTCATTATTTTTACTTCATTGCACAATCTCCAACTTCACTTCAAGAACAAAGTTCTTACACACACTTTGACTTTCCTGATGAACCATTCTCAGTTACACACAATGCATAAAAAATTGCTTTAATGCAATCACACTAACAATTATTTACTTTAATTACAAAACTTTTTTAGTATTTACAATATTCTAGACTTTTTACTTTAATAACAAATTTTTTTTTAGTATTCACAATATTTTAGATTCCTATTTTCTATGAAAAGGCTTTTAATTACAAGTATTGGAATAGATCGGATTATGGTACAGTATTGTCATTGTGCATGATAGATACTGCAATACAGACCCAAGAGTGGGCCAGGCATATCCCAGTGTTTTCTTGAATTTTGTTAAAATTTGCCATTATTAGATATCATCATGACTTATATTTGGAATTTCAAAAGAAGTAACCTGTAAATTTGACAAATATATTGCCAAGGCTGGATGTAGTCTATTAGAAGGGTAGCCTTAATTCTATAGCAGCTTTAGACCTTTATTAATTCACATAAGGACAGAAAAAGGGAGGAAATATAAATAAAGAGGAAATAATCAGGAATATATATTCATTTGTTGCACCTTCACTAAAATACAAGATGTCAGTCACAAGGATGACAACAATATACAGATGCATGTGGACCTGGAATTAGAACTTCGTATTAACTTGAATTGATCTTTTCATGTGAACTCTCTCGACTAAATGTAGCTTCTAAAGCCTTGACAGCCTTGACCAAAGAGTCATGTATACTGTATATGTGATATGTGGTTTGACCTTGAAAACAAGCTTGTTGCATATACAGAGGATACTGCTCTCTTTGCATTGGTCCCTTGTTTTGATTATACAAGGTGTCTACAAAGTCTGGGTACACAGGAGATTAACACATACTTTTAAAACAAAACAATTTTATTTAAATCTAATGTTAATAAATATTTTCAATATGGTTTGTCCAATAAACTGCCTGTGTCTTTAAATTTCTTGATCAATTTCCCGACAGCTGTAAAATAAATAGGTTGCCCATGAGGATGTCGATGGTTAAATTCTTCTGAAATTTTGCGATAAAATCATCCATCCTTCACGTCCACTTAAGAGTACCAACTCGATTTGTTCTTTAGACACAACCATCATTCAATCTGGACAAGAAAAATAACATAAATGAAATAGTGAACTTTCCTATGTACCAGACTTTATGGACACCCTGCAGATTTATAGTTGCCAAAGCTCTGAATAGAAACTTAGTTATGATTAATACATAATACAAATTATTGGAGATGAAGTTAGACCCTAAAACTCAAAGTATGATTGTTAGTAGGTAGAGGAGTGTATTCCCCCACTCTACATCTTTGAATTAATGGTCTGTCAGTTAAGATCTCCACAGTCTTGTGTGGGATACAGGCTTTTGTGCTGGTAGCCCCTCTGATAGTGCTTTTTTAACTACTTGCAATTCATTTAAGATTTTTATGAATCAATTTTTATTATGTATGTATTGTTGATATCTTTGATATCATAAAATTTTGATATACAGTACTAAGAAAAAGCTTTCAAGATTTTTAGAGATTATTGTATTCTTAGAAAATTTCTTTTTATTTTCCCATGTATTGAGTATTTTTTTCTCCCATATAATCCCCATAAGCTGCCTCTTTTCTTAAGTTATTAGTAAATATCTTAAGAATTGTTAAATTCCTTATCATAGATCAGGATGAGATTATGCATTTGTATGAGATTTTTCATAGTTCTGATCATCTTTTGCATTCAAAGCTTCTAAAACTAGACTTTTAACCATGTAGATTATTGTTAATGCTAATAGTCCTGCCTTTCTCTTTTAGGTTCAATATCACTAATTTTTCTAGAAATTTTGTTCCTGCTTTGACCAAATTGTGAAATTATTTTCATGATCATGTGGTTGAATTGGTAGAACTTGAAAACTTCAAACTGTGTAAATATTTTTTATTTTTTTTTTTAACAGGTTGACAATAATGTTGTCTCGTTTCATAGTTTATCTTTGTTATTTACCCTGATTTTTAATCTTTTATTTATGCTTTTTTTATTTGTTATTTTCCTTATATAGTTTATTCTTTACTACTTGATTTATTTTTCTGTGCTGTCTGCTTTCCCAATTGGGTCTTTTTAGCATCCTGGTGTTCCCATTAAGGTTGCAGCTTGGAATGCACTAACAAAAGCAAGGATAATGGTAATAACCACCGCAACCGATGTGGTAATGTCCCTAACTGGTGAACGCCATACTGGGGTTCGAATCCTGCTCAAACTCGTTAGTTTCTTGTCGCTACAACCTCATTGGTCTTGTGAGCTAAGGATGGTGGATTTGGGGGAGCCTATAAGTCTATCTGTAGAGTCATCAGCAGTCATTGCCTGGCCCTCCTTGGTTCTAGCTTGGGTGGAGAGGGGGATTGGACACTGATCATATGTATATATGGTCAGTCTCTAGGGCATTGTCCTGCTTGATAGGGCAATGTCACTGTCCCTTGCCTCTGCCATTCATGAGCGGCCTTTAAGCGAAACGCAATGTTTAATGGGTACTTAAGTCCAGAGACTGCCCTTTTGACTCGCCAGTAAAAGACCTCAGGTTTGATTACTGATTTTGAATAAGTATGAATTCAAGTACTTTGAGATAGTTTGATTAGCTGGAAAGAATGGATGGGTATCATTTTGAGAAAAGTGTATTAATTCAAAAGTGGTAGTTAGTGTTCATCCAATAAAGTGAAATTTGGTAGGTTCACACTTAGTACCAAGTTATGTTATCCTTATGATGTACTGTAGAGGTACAGGAGTCAATATTTGACTCAAGTAAGAAGTAATTAATTACTCTGAGTACATATAACCTTTTAAAACAGATTTTACATTTCATAGATTGAAACTACTTTTATACATCCCTTCAGAGTCTCTCCCCCTATTACCTCTGATATGACGTTTGTATCTATTCAAATTTGAGCTTTCAAAGTGATCAGGAGACTGAGAGAATTTATTGAATTGAGATTTACCTTATCTGAGTAAAATATCTTATCTTGGTAATATTTAGACAGCTCTGTATACAAGATATTAGGCTCTTTTACACAGAAATTATAATGTACTTTAAGAATATTTCTTTATTTCCAAATTATAGCAGAATTTTAGAATTTCGATTTCTGTCATAAATATGAAAACCAGGACTTTTAAAGTTACAATGTAAAGGTTTGTTAATCCAATTTGTATAATGTTCTTTGTTTATAATGAGAAAGTATCTTTGAGGTGAAGAGTTGGAAAAATACTTGAAGTTTATAAGGAATTGATGTGGTTATACTGTATAACATGAAGAATCTTTCTTTTTTTAATTCATAATTTTTAAAGTAATAGAGAAGGTTCCCTTTAATTATGTAATAGTATTTACTCAAAGAAAAGGATGCTGATCAAAAGCAAATATCTAGAAAATAGTTGTGACCGGTTTTGTTATGGGGAGAAAGGTGGACCCTTCTACTACTTTCTCTTTTCAAGCAAGATTTGATAAGAATACAGGAGTGACCTATTTATACATTAGTTCTTGAATACAGATAACTGTAGCTTAAAAGGGGGGAATTTATATGTGAATGCAAAGAAAATTCTTAATATTTCTGATAAAGAATATTAACTTTGATATAATTAAGAAAGATTTTTGGTCTGATGACCTGTCACAGGAAGCATGAGGTTATTCAGCGTATCAAGATAGTGAATAAAAGAGCGGATGAGATTCGGATTGTGCAATGAAGTACAGAGATCTGCTGATTTACTTGGAGGAAAACTGTACAGTTGTGCTTTGAAGTAATACTGTAGTTAGAGAAGTTGCATAGAAAGATAAAAGAAAGGAAGTGACAATGGCGATAGAAGAATATACCCTAAAAAGCTTGTTAGCTAACGACCAAAGGGATGCTGCAGATACCTTTTAATGATGGCAACAGTGCACAGAGGAAAGTGTACTGTTGGCATTACCCCTAACAGATCATGATAGTCTATTAAGATTTGATACAATGATATTACATAGGAAATACTATAAGGCTTAAAATAAAAAGTTCTAAAGTTGTGAAACATTTGAAGTGCTCTTCCAATTTATTTAGATTTTTTTTTTTTTATTGGATGCAGAATTTTTATATTTCAGTTTAAAATTAATGTAGATAGTTATAGGTGAATTTGGCCAGTCATGGAAGTCACATGATTCCATAGAAACTATATGGTTGTATTGACTTTAGTATAGATTTTTAAACTTATTTCTTGTGATTTGTTGTCAGAAATTTGATCTTTGAACCTTTTTTCAGTGTTCATTAATATTTTGCTCTCTATTTCAGCAATTTAAATTATACTGCCCGTGGTTCTGGGGTAGTATTATCTGTAAGTGTGAATATCTTAGATTTAAGGCCTATGAATATAAAGGCAAATCTTTAATTAAGATAATAGTATTTTTTTTATTTTATGTTTCCATTATAAAGGCCTATTTTTCTGTTTGTTCCTACACAACAATCAAATCCCTGTCCTTTAATTAGGGAGATTGTTTCAGCACAATTGGGAGATAGTCATTAGAGCTCTGTTAACAAGTGGTTAACCAGCTGGTAAAGGGTGCAGGTGAGGAACCCCGCCTTCTTTCCAAGCTGGAATAGCCTATCTTTCAACTTGCCCGCTGTCGAGTACACTTACAATAATGCCAGTGCCTTACCAAACATTTTCATATTTTTCTTCTATTGCAGGAAGTGAATGTGTTATTGGACTTGTTGTGATGGAAGTACAGGTAAAGCAAGATGTTCGGAATTGCCAGGCAAAAGGCGGTCGCAAACCGGCTGTAGATCCACACTCCCTCTGTACGTCTTGTTGGGGCACGATTGCTTGCAATCATCCCCATGTGCCGAATGCAGGTCATGGTCTCTTGTGCAGTGTCAGGCGTATGCCTTGAAGAGAAAGAAGCAAGCTAAGCCTTTGCATGGGTTGGTCTTATCAACTCTCAAAAAGACACTGAAGTAGTCTTTTGCTGTTTCCGCTACCCTTGTGTATAGAAGGTCTTCAACTTACAACTATTCATAGATACAAACACAAATCCAACTGAAATAAAAAATCTCAGATATTGTATCAAAAGTTCATAATGAAATACTGTACTGGAATAAAACAATATCATGTAATTTAGTGCAGTAATGAGGCAACATGTACTGTACAATATGAAACCAGACTAAATTGAGTTGAGTGAAGCGTTCCTTAGGCCAAAATTTGACGAGATTCAACTTACAAACAAATTGCCTTACAAACTGCTTCTTTGAGCCTATTAAGTTTGTAAGTTGAAGACTTTCTGTCCCTGGTTCAGTCCCCGGTGAGTATGCATCAGCAACAAGCAGCCCTTAGATCTGCATAGGTGGGGTTTTCAGGTTTTGGTGGTGTATGTGGTACCCAAGGGTTTGCTGCATCCCCTTCGAAAGCTAAAAGCTCTTCACCTCTTTTCATGCAGACTACTGATGACTGAAAGACTTCCACAGATCTTTCAGGTAGGCTCACTATTACATTTTTGAGGCAGCTTATAGCTAAGGCTACTAATCCCCCAGTTCCCCATATATTCCTGGTGAAGCTGTGGTGAAAGGCGTGGTGTTGCCCCCAGTATCAGGGTCTAGGTGACCCCCCAAGACCACAAGGACTGTGAAAGCCTGTAAATGAGCTTCCATGCTGCTCTAGTGCTCTGGGTTACCTTGATCCCTGATCCGGTTCTTGTGTATCTCACCCTTTCTCCTGTGCCCATTACCCCGACCCTTATGGCTGGTGGTTCGGGACCCATATCACCTGGTCCGTGTCTATGGTTGTGCCTCTGGCCTCGCTTATTAACGGATCACCAGGCCCTGTTATTGTGCATTCCTTCTCCCTTGTAAAAGTGTATTTCGGTGTTGTGGCTCCTGTAGGCGCAACGTATTTCTCACCCCCCCCCCCCCAAAACATAGTCATTTGCTTGTCACTTAGATTTTGACCCTCTGCTTATAGAGCCAGGAAGAGGAAAGAGTGTGAGTGCTGTTCTTCCTCCTTCTTATCCTCTTTGTCCTTCAACTCTGATTCTGCGAAGGTTAGCCATACTGTAGTTGTAAGGAGAGGCTTATTTTGACACTATTTCTCTTTCGAGGAGGGTGAACGGTAACCGAGTGGCTTCCAACCCCATGTCACGGTCCTCCCTTGTTGTAGTCTCAGCCCTTTGTCTGAGTCCCAGCCACCACGGTAGCCTTGCCACCCCAGTAGCCAGCTGGGGCAGGAGTGTTCAGTTTCTTTTCCTTGAGTTGATGGAAGAACTTCGGCGACCTCCTTCGCTCTTCTTTCATGACAGTGGTCTGCAGCTCTTCTCTTCCAGAAAGATCTTGATCGACTTGGTTGAGAAGATGGCATCATTCAAGGCTGTCATTGGGCCGAGGGAGTACGTTGTACTCTGTCTGTCTCTGCTGGGATCTGTCCCCAAAAAATCTTCTGTTGCCATCCTCAGAGAGGCCATGGCTACAGGATCGAGATTGGATTTTTGCCTTTTGCTATGATCTGGTGGTTGCGATAAACTGGAAGAAGTCTAATCTCATATGCAGTGGTCAAAGTACTTTGGCATGCTGATGAATATGGCAGCAGGTGAGAGTTCATGTCGGATGATCACAACAGCAGGCTTAAGGAGGTTGAGCAACCGTGCGCTGGCAGAATCTTCTTCTCCACCTTTCCTCATTGGAGAAACTCGTTCCACATGGGCGTCTCAACCAGAGGTCCCTTCAATGGTGTCTGAAGGATCACTTGCCAGCCGTCTGGTTCCAGTGGGGTAGGAGGTTTGGGCCGATCTTAACTGGTGCGTGAATAAGAAAAACGTCATCAGGGGAGTGCCACTAAACTCTTCGCCACCAGACATGCATCTGTTCTCAGATCCATCAAAGGAGGGGTGGGATCACACCTTGATGGCCTAGGTATCTTGGTTGTTTGGTCCTGAAAAGAAAGGCATCTGCACATCAACATCCTTAAAATGCAAGTAGCCTTCCTAGCGGTGAAAGCATTCCAAGAACGTTTGAGGAGGCACTCAGTAGTGTTCATGAGCAACAACACCATCACAGTAGCATCTTGCACCCTCTCAGCAAACTGGCGAAGTAGATGTACATATGGGCGACATTTCACGCCATGGAGTTATCAGCAAGGTACAATCTGGGCAAGAGGAATGTGCTGTACTTGCCAGGGACAGGTTGTAGGGTTGGAATTGTCCCTTCATCCTTTCGTAGGTGAGAGGCTTCTTGTCCTGTGGGGCTCTTCAAGGATCAACTGTTTGCCACTTTACCAACCAGGATGCTCCCCATGTTTTGCTCCTCTTTTTTCCAGATCCATGGGCTATGTTTGAAGATGCCATCCAACACCCATGTTAACACTTGGATGCATGTACTTTCCCTCATTTCAGCTTGATCCAGCCTTTAATCAACTGGGTGTTGATTATGTCAGGACTTTGGAAGATCCTGGTGGCTCCCAAATAGCCCCAGGCCTAGTGGACTCGATCTGCTAGCTCTTCTGGTCAAGGTCCTGAGAGAACTACTCCAGTGGCCCACGCTTCAGAAGTACCACCAGTCCGTGAAGTCATTGGATCTTCATTTGTGGAGGCTATCCAGCATCTCTTCCAAATGAAAGGCATTTCATGAGGCACTGCACGAATGTCTGAATAACCTAATAGCTCTCTGCAGCTGTCTGTCTGGGAAAGTGGGCTATCTTCTGCAATTGGTGTCATAGAAGGGATACTTCTCTGGTTAGAGCAATTATAGTGCAGATTGCAGATTTCCTCATCTTCCTTCGTTGAGTGAAGTGCTTCTCAGTTGCTGTTGTCAAAGGGTACCACTCAGCCTTAAGCATGGTCTATCGACCTAATGGAAGACATTTACTCTTCATAGGAGTGGCCTATGCTCATAGGGAGCTTTGAGCAGTCTTGCCCACCCCAGAACCTCAGCCCCCCTAAGGGGTATGTGATCCTCGTCCTTAGTGCTATTACACCTACTTGTTATGTGCTTTCGAGGAGGTCTTCCGACAGGAATCTGACTCTCAAGACACTATTTGCTAGCCTTAGCATGGGCAAAGAGAGTAGAAGAGTTGCACAGACTTATTTAGTCCCCCAAACTGAGGGGTGAATGGAGGTCTCCTTTTAATTTTGTGCCTCAATTTTTAGCCAAAGCCCAAAACCCAGCTGTGGTTTGAGACCTTCTCCATCCCCTCTTCATAAAGCATCGGGTAGTGATCGAAAGGAGATGCATTTATGTCCCATGAGGACTTTGAAGTTGTATCTGAAAAGGACCCGACACCTCAGGCCTACGTGTCAGAGATTTTGTTAGCAGTGGCAGTACCAAGAAAGAGGTGTCAAGGAACACTCCCTTCATCAACTGGTTAACCACTTATTGTATAAACAAAGTTCTAATAACTGTCTCCAGCGGGTGAGGAATCAACCTCGTTAATTAAAGGATTCTGGTTTGTATAGCTAGGAAAAAATACAAATTACTTAAAAAATTTGTGATTATTCTGCCATTACTTTCAAGGCAAATGCTTTGGACAAGGCAGTTTGATGGTAAAAATTGGTTTTTCCCTATGATAAACAACTTATGTTTGAGTTGAAACCTTAAATGAATCTCCATTTAAAATTGCAGTTTTAGCAATTTTTGTGATCTGTTTCTTAGATGCTGTATAAGGGTGTTTTTATAGCTATGTTATCATCTCTCTGTCAGATGTTATTGTTTGTGATAATATTATATGCAAAACAAGTGGAGAGAGAAAAGCTTTTCAATAAATTACCAGAATTTATAAGGTAAAAATAATGGGGCTGAGAGATATAGAGATATTCTGTGATGAAAGATAGAGAGAAAGAATGAATAGTGAAATATGAACTAAAAATCTTTTGAAATCTTGTGTGCCATTGGAAGTTCCACTGTGAAAAATAATACTGAATAATATGAAATGTAATGATTACTCCTGGATAATGTTACAGTATTGTGATTACAGTACATGCTAATTTAAAAATACAAGGACATGGAAAATAATTATGCAATTAGAGGAAAAGGGAAAGAAAGCAGTTTTAACAGAGGGAGTACAGTATAGAAAAGATAGGTGCTCGGTTATGAATTTTATTGCTTTAGAATAAAAACTAAAAATTTCTGTGTGATACCATCAAATTTCCATTGTTTTTAAACTTTGATGGGACACAATTTTTGTGAATAACTTATATTATGATATGCAGTGCTGTATGATACTTTAATTTCTTCCATGACACTACATCGGCGGATCTTTTCACTCAAGACCAATTGTTTGTGGTTTTATGATAACACTACAAGGTATGAATCTGTATTGAAGTATCTTTTACTAAATTTTACATTTGTCAAATGGAGAAGATATTTGAAATGGTGTTAGAAATACAGTATAGAATTATTTTGTTGATCTTGACAAGAAAATGTGTCTTAATAGTTCACAAATCCTTCTTATGTTAGCTAATATTCCTTTCTCTGATATTTGGTATTTTCTAGTTATTTATATTTTTTGTGAGTAAGGACTAGCGTAATATTATTCATCAATACCTACAAAACTCCGCAAATCCCAGATACATCAATATTCACTGGTAATAGAAGGTCGCATGGTAAACTCATAAAATTACAGCTGTTTATTACTAATTGTAGAATTTTTATTTTTACTTTACAGATAAAATCTTGCCTAACTTTTCCAGACATTTATTTGACTTCCTAAACTGTACATGCATTCTTTGCCATTGTTTTTTATCATCATAAAAATGATAGATGTTCGTTCGTTTGTGATTGCCCAATGTTACGTGTGACACGGACTCTTGCCTTGCCAGTTGTGCAGTTTATAGGAAGCATAACTACAACATGGGCAGAGTGAAATAAAATGGATTCATTGTATGTGTCCCTATTTTGGGTATCCGCACATTAATTCCGATGGGGGTAATTTACCTTTGGAAAACTAGGCAGATTAGTTTATATATTGTACAGTAATAGATATTCCCAACCTTTTTACAGAGTTATATTGTTTAAGGAAGTTTATCCTGTATATTTCCATTGTTGGTAAGGCTGAGCGTATGGAAAGACGTTAGGTTCACTAATTTCCAGCATTGAGCGTTAAGATTGCTGAATTTTTCAAAACAATGCTTTTTTTATACAGTATCAGTGAAAACTAATTAATGGCTGAAAGTTATTTTTCCGAGTTAAAATTGTTTTATCTTCTACAGTAATATCTTGCATGTAATACTGCTTTTGAAAATTTAAATTTCTGATAAAATCTAGTACTTCAGGAGACTTGAATCTATGACTATCATTGTAATATTTCTCATACATTTCCCAAGAGATCTGGTTATCTTGTGAACTACTGAAGAATTTCCTGCAATACTCATATTTACTTTAATTATTTTACATTTCCCCCACACCATTCGTGAATAGAGCTTTTGCTGCGTCTTAAGTAACCAGGTTGTTGGGAAGATTGTATTTTCCTAATGGCATTGCTATCCAAAACATAGGTTAAGAATGGAGCTTTAATGTTATTAAGTCCTTTTATAAAGATCATTATTATTGGTAGCAAGAGGGTATGTATGTTTTGGTACTTGGAGATTGTTAAATTATGAACTATATATTTTCCATATTCCTTACAAGGTTGAGCTTCATTTGATAGGAAATTGAGAAAATTTTTAGTTCTAAGACTCTTAGTATTTGTAAATAGTTGTATAATAACCAGTGAAGAATGACTATTGTAGATTATTGATAAAGTTATTTTGAGAGAAAAGAGAAAATTTGAGAATAATTCAAGTGAAGTGAAGTGAAGTTAGGTGATGGTGGACTTTAATTTTGCAGACGACAAAAGTGACTGATCGGCGAGTTGTCTTATATGTGTTCATCTTATTTTGTATAGTTTTCACAAAATTTTACCTTTAGTGTTTCATGCAAATAGAATATATAGTGTTATAAATAAAAGTAAACTAAATGAAATGGAAGAAATAGCAGTAATAGAAAACTCAAGGATGAAAATGTTTGTGGACAAACATTTTGAAAGACTCGTCGAGGTATTGCCGATATATCTCCGAGAACGTTTGACATATGAGCATGGTTTTTCATTCCTAAGAGTGAAATATTCATTATTATTTATAAGGAATAATTTCTATTAGATTTAATTATTGAATATAATTAGCAGTAGTTTCTACATATTTTGTTATAAAAAGATTTGAATTTGGTTAACTAAAACCATTTGTATTTCTGCAGTATTTTATAACCAAGCCAAGTTAAGCTTGCAAATTTCAATGTTGTTTTCTAAATAAAATGGTTGTCTTATATCTACTAAGCTCTTCAAGGATCATGATAATTCCAATATTTTGCAAGCCACTAGTGGCAGGTTACATATTAATTCAACGTCCATGAACCTAAGCAATTACGGTAATATTTTTGCATGGTAATATAAATTGCTTTATTGATTAATGCTGTGAGATATTTACATTGCATTTTCCATTCACAAGCATTAAAATAAGCAAAGCAGTGCCAAATTTCATGATATAGTACAAAAATAGAAAATGTGGTTCTGTTTTGCTTTATATATTGTTAAATTCTTCTATTGGTCACTGTATGCATACTTGAAGAAAATAAATCTTGTTTACAGCGAGCTTGTGATTGTCCCAGTTCGAGAATTCTCGTAAGTTGGATTATGCAATTATGTCCTTCTTAAACCAAAAAAAAAGAACCCTTTCAAATCCATGACATAATTGTGCCTACAATGTTCCTTATGTAGTACTATAATTTGCAGCTTTCTTGTTTCTAAGAATGCCCCATTTTTACCCTCCACTTCTCTGCAATTGTAGAATTCAATCTTTTTCATTTTGCATCTAACATCTTGCCTTAACCTTTTCATTTCCTATAAAGTCTCGGGTAGATAATTTGTTCATGAATTAAAGCCATATGAGTGTATAAACTTTCTTTTATAAAATATATTACAGTGATTTAGGGACTTTTGAAATCCAAGGCTTAATTCAACTCATGATGAAAGTAGGTAAACAGTATCATTATCAATAGGTGAACCATAATAGATACTGGCATTAAGTGGTACATTAACATTTTAAATACAGTATAGTAAACTTTAAACATTAGCTATTCACAAATTATGAAATTCTCTCCAAATGGAGATGAGACTCTAGGTTATTTGTCCAAATAATAGTCATCACTATATTGCAGATCAACCAGTTGTCTAGAAGATGTTTTTTTGTGGGCCTCAAACTGTCTGATGTTGAAGAGGCTACCATCCATTCGAGTAGAGTAGAGTCTGCCACACACCACCCGAGGTCCATCTGTTCTTCCAGTCCCATAGGATCTAGAATGTCCGGGAAATTATTGGACTGGTTCCAGCTGGACTTTAACTGCCATTGGAGAGATCGGATTCTGAAGTAGCCATTAGAAACTAGATGGACCAGGGATGATATGTGCCTGAGGAGACACAACCATCATCTGCTGGGAGTTGACGAATGGTCTTGCAACCTTCCTCAGCCTTATTATCCTGTCTTCTGATGAGAAGATTTTCTTGAGATCGGTGTCTATGATCATACCTTAGTAGGCCTATACTAGTCCTTGAAAGGGAAGCAGTGAGGACTTTTCAAGGTTTACCATGATCCCCAGATCTTGGCAAAGCCTCAGAAGTTTGTCTCGGTGTTGAAGGGTTGCTACCGAGTCTGCTAAAATCACTCAGTCATCCAGATAATGTAGGAGATGGATGCCGATTCTGCGAGCCCAAGATGACACAAGACGAACACACGTGAAGACCTGAGGTGCTGTAGGAAGACCGAAGCACAACACCTTGAACTATTATTTCCCGTTATCTAGTTTGATTCAAAGATACTTTCCTTAAAAACAAAGGAAATGGGATCTGGAAGTATGCGTCCTTGAAGTCCAGTGTACACATGAAGTTCTGTGGTCTTTCCGCTTATTGACTGTGTCTGCCGTCACCATGCTAGACAGAGTTTGTTTGATAAACTTGTTAGAGCTGAGAGGTCGATGACTAGTCTTCAGACGCCTTTTTCACAAGAGTCGACTAAAGAAGCCTGAGGAATCATCGAGGATCTCTCGGAGAGTGCCCTTCTCCACGGAGGGCCAGCCTCTTTGTGGATCCCTTCGCATATGAGCTCAATGGAACTGGAGTCTTAGTCAGTGGAGGGAGAGATTGAGCGAACGGGACGCGATACCCTGAACGGATCACAGAGACCGTCCAGGGGTTGGCTCTGAGCTGCATCCACCTCTGCCAGCAGTGATGCAAGTGTCCCCCCACTGGTGGACAAGTGGGAGGATTGCCCATCCTAAAGGTTGCGGTTTCAGCTACATCCTCTGGGATTCTTGCTTCCACGAGAGGACTTGAAGCCCTTCTGTTCCTTGGTAGGAAAGGGCTTCTTAGACGCCTTAGATGTAGCCGAGTTACCTGCTGTCCTGTTCGTTGATGGTTTCGACTGTTGTTTCTTCTGTGGAGGAGGTGGTCTATAGGGCAGAGATGTCAAGGCCCTATGAAGACGGGAGTCCTGGTGGGACTTCCTCCATCTCTCCGGAGCCCACTTAATGTCTGCTGCACTGAACAAAGAGGAACCCTCCAGAGAGGAGTTTGTCAGTCTTGTCACTTCATTGTGTAGGATTTGACGATGGAATCTCTCTACTATCGAGTCCCTTTGCTGGAGGATGGTGTTTGCCTACAAGTACACAACTTGGTGGACAAGGAACTCGACGGTTCGAGTTCCCGATAGTAGAGAGGTTTCCATCACCTTCCTGGAGCTCTCTTTGGACCAGTCCTTGGTACTCAAAAGGTGTCCCACTGACCCCAACCAGAGATCCAGCTACAAAGTAGCCTGTATGGCATCCTTCGCTACCTTCTCCTGGTTTAAGATCTCCGAAGCATAAAACAAGACATGCAGACCTGAGAGTGTCTCAAGGAAAATCCCTTTGGTTTGTTCCTTTAATGAATGATGTAGAGAAAGTGCTGGAAGAGGCACATCAAAGATCTCCTAGTACCTCCTCTGCTGCACAAACGGCGGCAGAAGTTTCGAGGATGAGTCTGCCAAGAAAGAGCTGGAGAAGCCGGTGATCTGCGAGATTGCCTTCAAACGGGAACCTGTCAGACCCTTAGACCAGGTCTAGGCTGCACTGTTCTTAAGACTTCTGAGTTCTGTAAATATGGTCTAGGACCGTGTCTTTTCCATCTTGAGGGGCCACCGCTGGGTCACACAACCCATTGATGGCCCTTATGCAGCAGGCTAAGACCTGCCAGAGGGCATGCTCTGACTCTTTCTGCTCAGCTTCCGTTAGCCTTGGACTAGCAGCTTTGGGTAGACGGTTGTCGTCATCGTCAAGATCCTCCACCCACGAGACATCATTCCAGGGTGGGTCGCGGTCGTACCTTGTGTGATGGGAGTCACTTGTTGATGGCCCTGCAGAAGGTCTCTTGGGACCCTCTCAAGGTCTTGACACTCTGGCCGAAAATTTGGGAAGAGCTTTATATCTTTTGACTCCTTCCGAGGAGGAAAGAAGACCTCCAGGAGAGAAAGTCTTGGAGCATCTTCCCTTCGATTCTCACATGCAGGATGCAAGACAACCTCCCGTAAGGGTTTGGTGACTGGCCGCAGCTCTCGAGGCACCATCTCAATGGGAGAGGGGTGGAAGGCACCCACCGGAGACACTTCTCTTAGGAAGTTGGAGAAAGGGATGCAAGACTACTAGGGGAGGAGTAGGTACGACAATATTGAGTCTCTACTCAGACGTTCCTACTGGTGTCAGTTTGATTCTAGCGAGTCTACCTGTTCAGGAACTCCTCGCTTCCTCTTCAGAGGGGAGGAGGAAGAAGCCGGGGCTTCTCGAGGAGGAGGAACCGTGGACTTATGCCTTGGATCCGCTGGAGGAGAGGATGACTTTTCCAGAGGTATCCTATGCGTTCTGGATGGAAGGATGGGAGGAACACTTCCTACAAAGGCCTATTGGACAACTTTAACCAGGGTGTTGAACCACGGTTCCTGTCCCACAATGGCACAGGCTGATAAGAGGATCAAAGCCGAGGGTTTCTGAAAGGAAGAAACCTTACCTGAAACAATCGACGACCGGGCGGAAGGCTGCGGCTTCGTAGATTCCTCCTTACGAGGGAAAGGAACAGGTCGGTTCTGTGGTTCTTACGAGGCCTTGAAAGTAGGGTCTTGCCAAATGGGAGACCGTCAGGAGTCATCCATGCCGTGAGATATTCTCCCAGGAAAATGCGAAGGTCTGTGTTTGAGAGCTGGAGAGCGAGGGGAGGAACCTCTACGAGGGGCGGGCAGGCGAACGGCGGGATGGAAAATGCTGATGTCTCGGCCTTGTGAAGGAGAGTGGCTGGATACTGTACCTGTTTCCTCTCTGGTGAACTGCGGCGTTACATTGAATGACGACGTTCTGGCCAACGACGACTTTCAGGTGAATGACCAAGTTCTGGCGAACGATGACTGGTTGGTGATCGTCTACGGGACACAGGAGAGTGACAAGTAGCTGTAGCTTGATGAGCTGCTGGTGAACAGCGCGTGGCTGCGCTAGCGCCACTAGGTTAATGAACGTCGAGCAGCAGGAGAATGCTGGTTGACTACCGATGGTTTAGGAGATCGGCGAGTCATTGGCGAACAACGCATTGTCGGAGACTGATAGTGAATTGGCAAACAGCGAGAAGCCAGAGAATGGAGAACAGTTAGTCGTTAACAATAAATAGGCAAGTGATGAGGAGCTGGGGGACTGCAAACAGTCGGTGATTTACGAGCTGCGGGAACTCGACGATAAGACTGAGAATCAGGAGATGCTCAGGAGATGCAATGGACGCTGGTGAGCCATGAACAGTTGTTCAATGGCGAGAGGTCAGAGAGAGATGTTGGACGGGCGAACACAGCAAGGCTGGCAAATGGCAAGTCTGAGGAGAGTCCAATAAAAGAGGCGAGAGTCAGGAACCAGCTAGCTATCGGCGAGGCTATTGAGACTCATCAGGCTGACATCTTTGGGCGAGAGCTGGGACTGAGGAGACGAGGGCTGAGTGCCAAGGGGTGGGTGACAGGCGAGGTCCTGGCGAGTGACGATCCTTGGAAGGGGATCGTCCGGCTGATGAATGCGGCGAGCTGAAGAAATGTCGCTTTGCCAAAGGCGAAGGAGAGTGTCTGAGGCACTGAGGAGGACAACAAACTCTGCGAGTTACGTGCAAACAATGATGATCCTCCGCAGGGGGGGACTACCCAGTAGGATGATCTCTAGGTCTCCGGATTGGTGTCTCTAGGGGGATCTCACTCTGGGACAAGAGAGATGCCCACTCACAGGAGACTTGACCTGACTTTCCTCCACCCCCGACCAAAGAGTCGGCTCAGCAAGGGGGGGGGGGGAGCACAGTCTTCGGCAATGGCAACAGCAGCAGCGGAAGAAGCAGGGCAGGAATTGTCGGCAGGCACCGCAGACGATGCAACAGGATCGCAAAGGTTGACACTTAGCAGAGCCAAGGGATCCACCTCGAAGGATGATAAATGCTGCCTCTCAGGCCCAATTTGAAGCTGAAACAACGCCTTCTTCAAAGGAGGTCCGGTCAAGCCAAGGGATGGCCATACCTGAAAAACATCAGAAAAAGAGCAAGTGTCCCCCAGGGGGATGGGCAGGGCCACTTCGCTAGGAGAAACAACACCGTCCCTCGACAACTTGGGTTGATCTAGAGTTAAATGGCCTACGCCTCTTTCGACGGTTCCCCAGAGGAAACCGACCGAACAGGAGCTTTGGGGAGAGGTTGGGGGCGGAAGAAACCTTGGATTTCTTCAACTTCTAGGAAGACCCAGGAGGCGATGAATCCCTTTTAGCCAACGGAAGGGCCTAAACTTCTCCCACTGGGAAGCAGACCACTTTCAGCATTCAGGGCAGGTGTGAGTGAGAGGGTAATTACTAAACACACACCCCCCCCCCGCCTAACTAGCAGACGGGTGGTTAACCCTTGCTAGAAGTCTAATGGCTCATTTTTCAGCTTCGCCAAAAGTAATACCTCTTTAAATAGCATTGGTTTGTATTTATTGACGGAAAAAGCTATTTATATAAGATTTGTTTTTATACAAATCCATAAATTATATACTAAATGCTCTACAGTACTTTCAACCCAACTTCATTAGTCTCACCATCATTCAATCAGCCTTCAAAGAGTGAAATAAATCTGATACCTACTTGAGGATCCAAGAAGTATTCATGTTACAGTTGTGAAAATGGAGTTTTTATGATAAAACAAAGTTTTATGAATACTTACCTGGCAGTTATATATATATAGCTGAGTCTCCGACTGCGGCAGAATTTAATCGAAAATCGCGGCAACCGCCTTGTGGTGGTTGTGTGGTTAGATGGTTAACAACCCTTACAGGGTGGTACTTGGAATCATTCCCGTTTTCTGTTCCTCAGATTATCTTTGCCCGACCTGTCTCCTGAGGGGAGGTGGGTGGGCTTTAAAATATATATATAACTGCCAGGTAAGTATTCATAAAACTTTGTTTTATCATAAAAACTCCATTTTTATGAATAGTACTTACCTGGCAGTTTTATATATGATCCATGATCTGCCTAACTGACATATTTTTCCGGTATGCCAGTGAGGCAGCAATGGCTCTTACTTCGTGAGCCCGTACTTTTAACAGGGCGAAGTTTTCTTCCTCAGGAAAAAGGACAAAGCGTTCTTTGACAGGGGTTTTTGAGGATCCTTCACCGAACACCATAAGGAGTTGGAAGCACCCCTCACGTTCTTAGTGTGGGCCAAATAAACCTTGAGAGCCCTAACCGGGCAGAGGAGGCTTTCCTGTTCCTGACCCACTAGATTCGTGAGGTTAGGGACTTCAAAAGTCCTGGGTCAGGGTTTCGAAGGGTTCTCATTCTTGGCGAGAAAGTCGAACCTCAAGGTACAAACCGCTCCATTTTGAGTGAAGCCTACAAGCTTCTCGATTGCCTGGACCTCGCTGATCCTCCTGGCAGTCGCTAGAGTCAAAAGGAAGAGGGTTTTCTCAGTCACATCTCGCAGAGAGGCTTGCAAGATAGGCTCAAACTTCTTGGAGCACAAAAACTTAAACACCACATCCAGGTTCCAAGAAGGGGGGTCTTAACTGCACCTGCTTCATTGTCTCAAAAGACCTAATGAGGTCCTGCAAGTCCTTATTCTGAGATAACTCTAAGCCTCTATGCCGAAAGACGGTTGAGAGCATGCTCCTGTATCCTTTAATGGTAGATACAGCCAGCTTAGCATCCTGCCTGAGGTACAAAAGTCTGCAATCTGGCTTAGAGAGGTAGAGGACGAGGAAACCTTGTGTCTCCTGCACCAAGCTCTAAAGGTCTCCCACTTTGACTGGTAGACTCTTTGTGAAGAGATCCTCCTTGCTCTGGCAATAGCTTTCGTTCGCTTGTGCCGAAAAGCCTCGAGATCTAACGAGCTTCTCGACAGTCTGAAGGCAGTCAGATTGAGAGCGAGGGGGTTTTGATGAAATCTCTCGAAGTGGGGTTGTCTGAGAAGATCTGGACTTGCCGGGAGTCTTCTTGGAACGTCCATCAGCAACCCTACCACTTCGGTGAACCATTCCCTCGCAGGCCAGAATGGAACCACTAGGATCATTCGTCCCGAATCGAGGAGAGCGAATTTCCTGACAACCAGATTAATGATCTTGAACGGGGGAAAGGCATACATGTCCAGCCCCGTCCAATCCATCAAGAAGGCGTCCACTGCAACAGCTTCCTCGTCCGGGACTAGGGAGCAGTAGTTGGGGATCCTCTTGTTTAGACTGGAGGCGAAAAGGTCTATTACAGGTCTGCCCCATAACTTCCAGAGGCTCCGACAGATATGCGGGTTGAGAGTCCACTCTGTGGGAAGGACTTGTCCCCTCTTGCTGAGCATGTCTGCCCTGATGTTTCTCTGCCCTTGAACAAACCTTGTCAACAGCTGAGTCTCGTTCTCGTTCGCCCAAAGGAGAAGCTCTCTCGCAGTTGAGAACAGAGAGAGGGAGTGAGTTCCCCCTTGCTTCCTTATGTACGCGAGAGCTGTGGTGTTGTCGGAATTGATCTCCACAGTCTTTCCTGACACCGAGGTTTTGAAGGCCTTTAGCCCTAACAAAATGGCCATCAATTCCTTCCTGTTGATATGCCAACTGATCTGACTCCCTTCCCAAATACCCGAGACCTCTTTGTTCCCTAGTGTTGCTCCCCAGCCTGACTCGGACGCGTCTGAGAATAACACTAGGTCGGGGTTCTTCTTGAACAAGGAGATCCCTTTTCCCAACAGAGCTGGGTCCAGCCACCACATCAAAAGATCCTTGATCTTTGTCGGAATGGGAAAAGAAAAAGTGTCCTCCTGGATCTTTCTGTTCCAAACCTTTGTGAGGAAGTGTTGCAGAGGCCTTAGGTGCAGTCTCCCTAACGGGACAAACTGCTCCAGGGAGGATAGAGTTCCCAGCAGACTCATCCACTCCTTCGCTGAGCATTCCTGCTTCCTTAAAAAGTCTTTGACTTTGTCCAGGCACCTGGTCTGCCTCTCCTGGGAGGGGGAAGCCTGAAAACTGAATTCAGAACTATCCCCAAATAGAGAATAGTCTGATTCGGCTCGGTCTGAGACTTCCCCCAGTTGACGATGAGTACCAGGTCCTGAGTCATCGTATACGTCTTCATTAGGTCCTCCATACATTTTCCTTTCGACTGTGATCGGATCAGCCAGTCTAGATAGAAGGATACCCTTATTCCCTCCTGGTGTAACCAGCCTGCCACATTCGCCATTAGTCTGGTGAAAACTTGGGGAGCTGTGCTGAGACCGAAGCAAAGTGCCCTGAATTTTAAGCACTTGCCCTGGAACACGAATCTCAGATATCTCCTCGAAGACGAATGAATGAGGATGTGAAAATAAGCATCCTGCAGGTCGAGAGATACCATCCAGTCGCCTGGACGAACTGCAGCCAGCACTGACTGAGTCGTCTCCATGGAGAACTTTGTTTTCTCCACGAAGGCGTTCAGAGAGCTGACATCTAGGACTGGTCTCTATCCACCCGAGTTCTTGGGAACCAGAAACAGGCGATTGTAAAAGCCTGGGGAGGCGAGGTCTTGAACTGGCTCTATTGCTCCCTTGACCAACATCTGGTCGACTAGCTCCAGAAGAGCCTCTCGTTTCCCCGCGTTGGTGTACTGAGCCACTAAGGCTAGGGGAGTGTCTGAGAGAGGTGGTTTCTTTAAAAAGGGGATCTTGGAACCTTCCTTGACGACTGAGAGGGACCAGGTGTCCGCCCCTCTCCTTTTCCAAGACTGCCAAAAACGAGACAGTCTTGCCCCTACTGGTGTCTGGAGGACTTCCATCTCATTTTTTGGACCGGGGCCTAAACGCACCTCTGCTGGTCCTTGGCCCTGACTCTTGTCTTCTCCCCCTAAAATCCGCTCTCGAGGAGATCCTGCCCCGAAAGGGCTGTTGAAACCTCTTCTCTTCCTTCTTCAGAGGAGCAGGAGCAACAGGTAAGGTCTTCCTAGCAGACCGAGACAAAAGGTCCTGAGTAGCCTTCTGTGCCAGAGAAAGGGAGATATCTCTGACCAGAGCTTCAGGAAAAAGATGACGTGAAAAAGGGGCGTAAAGCAGGTCCGCCTTCTGGGCAACAGTCACAGATCTAGAGGTGAAGGAGCACAAAAGGGCCCTCTTCTTTAAGACCCCTGCTGAGAAAAGGAAAGCCAATTCATTCGCTCCATCCCTTAGAGCTTTGTCCATCAAGGACATGATACTCGTCAGGTCTTTCGTGTCCTCCAGGAGTTCAGACTTCCTGGCCAGAGTCCCGAGAGACCAGTCCAGGAAGCTGAAAACCTCGAAAACCCTGAAAATTCCCTTGACGAGGTGATCAAGCTCCGACATGGACCACATCACCTTGGCAGAATTTAAAGAATGCCTTCTTGCCGAGTCTACAAGAGCCGAGAAGTCACCTTGGGAAGAGGCAGGCACTCCTAACCCCAAAGGTTCCCCTGTCTCATACCACATACCAGCCTTGGAAGCGAGCCGAGATGGTGGAAAAGCGAAGGTGGTCTTCATCCAATCATCCACCTTAGCGAGAGCCTTCCGGGCCGAAATTGAAAGTTTCATTTTGATGAAGGCCGAAGACTTAGTAGCTTTCTTCCTGGTAAATTGAGACTGAGGAGAACAAGGGGCCGAAGGTTGAAATTCCTCCCCATAAAGTTCCAAAAGAGAGAGAGAAAGAACCTTATAATCACTAGAAGAGTCGGCAGGTTTTTCTTCCTCTTCCGAAATATCTTCGAGGTCCTGCTCAAGTATAACATCCTGAAGAGTTGGGCTGCCAGCAGTCTGGCACCGAGAGCTGTTTGAATCCTGGCGCCGAGCGCCGCTAACATCCAGTCGGCGAGAAGCGGTATCGTCACGATGACGAGAAGCGGTATCGTCACGATGACGAGAGGCAGTATTGTCACGATGACGAGAAACGGAATCGTCCTGAAGATGCAGGCTGCCTTCGCCTTGAAAATGCAGACTGCATTAATCCTGTTTCCTAAGAAACAAGGCGGTAACGTCCTGGCGTTTCGAATGAGAAACGGAATCGTCACGGCGCCGAGAACAAGAGGCAGTATCGTCCTGGCGCCGAGAGAGGGGGGGAAGGAAATTCCTGGCAGCGTGCCGATGAAGAGGGTGTGCGTTGTCGTAGGGCCGACGAAGTGCGCAGAGGTTTCTTGGGAGAGATACTAAGTTCTCTCTTAGAAGATCTCTTAACAGGCAAAGAGACGTCCTTACGTCTGACGGACTGAGAAGGGTGGCTGAAAGCTTGAACTAACGATGAAAGTTGTTCCTGCATAACAACCATTAAAGCTTTAGCAACCTCCGCTGGCTCTCGCGGTGCCGAAGACGGCAGTTGTCGTACAGCTTGACTGGGAGCGCTGGCAGAAGAAGCAGGGAGTTTAGCAGGATTAACTGGGCTAAGGACTCTCTGTTTTGCCCTCTTAACAGGAACAACATCGAAATCGTCTTCCGAAGGATCAGGATCTCGGCTACTCGAACCGGGAGAGGGAGAGCGAGACTGCACATCCCGGTTCCACCCTCTCTTCATTGGTCTTGATTCGTAACGCCAATTACGTCTGGGAGAACGATCAGGCGAAGACACAAACGTATCCGACACGCCTTTTCTACGGCGGTCAAGAGCAGCCTGGGAGATCGCAACAGGACTGTCTGAGGCGACGACTGACCGAGGATAAGCACCTCTCACCCCCTTTCGGCTTTCGAAGTACCTTCTCCCTTGGTCCTGGGAGCTTGGTAGAGGTGTAGACCTAGGTGTAGGACAGATTTGATCAGTCGCCACCTCCACTGCACTTTCACAAGCACTAATTTCACTTACACCCTTACCTTTAAAGGCCTCCAATTGTGCTTTAATGGCCTCTAATTCAGCAGCTAATTTAGCATACCCAGGGTCATCCGTAGGCACAGATCCTGTAGAAGGGGCAGGAGTTACTTCATTCGGGGAAGGAATAACTTCCAAAGAGGTTACAATTAAAGGGTCAATAGATAAATCTAAGCTAGGCTCACTAGCAGACTTTGACTTTGATTTAGCTCTCCTAACTCTATCAACCTCAAGTTTGCGCACATAGCGCTTCATAGCTAACCAATTATCATCATTTAAAACCTCGCATTCCTTGCACCTATTATCTAGAGCACATTCAAACCCCCTGCAACCCATACAGATAGTGTGAGGGTCAACCGACACTTTCGGCAACCTCACCTTGCAAATATCATTCGCACAAATACGAAAATTAATTTTTTCACTCATGATAAGAAAGGAAAAAAGACAAAAAACAAACACGATTGCCAAATCCCAACACAGTGTACTTCACCAAAAACGAAGTCCAAAAAGGCGATGAAGGGAAAGCGATCCGAAAAAATTCTAAATGGCGGACCAACGATGTTGTCGATCCGGCCGGCAGAGATAATCTGAGGAACAGAAAACAGGAATGATTCCAAGTACCACCCTGTAAGGGTTGTTAACCATCTAACCGCACAACCACCACAAGGCAGTTGCCGCGATTTTCGATTAAATTCTGCCGCAGTCGGAGACTTAGCTATATATATATAACTGCCAGGTAAGTACTATTCATAAAATTTGGCATACTGTATACATGATTAATGAGTTTCTTTGAAAAACACCTAGAAAATAGTAATTGCCGACATATTTTTTCAAACTTTGCCTTTGCCATTTTTTAGTTTCCATGTTTTAATTCTTTTGTCTCTCTCCCTCTCTCTCTTCATCTTTATTTCCATCATTAGAAACTCAAACCATGCAAGTCAGTTCCAAATCTCATCTCTCTCTTGGCTAAACAGGTTTCCTTTTTGTGCTTTTCATTCTTCCCGTTGAGACGTTTCTTATAAATCATCAACGTCTCACTTGGGTTTTTAAACATCATATTCCTTGACTCTGGCAGCACCCCAGTTCAGTGTCCTCTTCTTCCGTTTTCTGTCCTTTTAACATCCTGAAAACAAAACTCTTCTTCTTCGGCTCTAACAGAAATCTATTGCTGCTCCTACCTCACGTTCTTTTACCCCAAAGTCTTGTCACATCCTCTAACCCAAGTCCTCTTCAAACATGTCCAAATAATGTTAGGTTATTTTTTTCTTATTGGGTGCTACCTGACAATGATAAATTCGAGGTTAAAATACAATGCAACATTTAAAAATAAAATAGTTTATTAAGATCTAAACTTAAGACATTCAGGAAAGTTTAATTTTCAAAATAAAATTCTGCAAAAATAAAAATCATCAAAATTACTAAATAGAAATTATATCTAATTTGTGTTTCCCGATATATCTTGCATGTTAAAAATGGTATATCTACTATACTTACTCTGTTAATCACATAAATGACTGTAAAGTTTGACACCATTGAACCACAATTTATAAAGTTCAATTCTTTCCACATAATATTTCTTTAAAAATGATACTACATCCCTCATGTATATAGTGTACTATGATAATTGCAGAACAGACAAATTCTTTCTACAAACTTCACACATATGATGAAATCTCTATAGAGAAAAAAAAATACCAATATACATTTAAAAGTTTTAACTTATTCTAAAACCTATACCTCATGTATAATGGTTAAGTTATAGTTTGCAGTTTACAATATTATTGAATGACTTTAATGATAACAATGCTTCTGGTAACTAGCAATTCAAGTGGGCAACTCCAATTTGATAATACTCGCTTTAGATTCATTCAACATTAAATTACGAGATGTTTTAAATATCTTGAATGGGATACCTCAAAGAGAGATTTGTCTATCATACAATTTTTAACGGATTTTTGGAAGACAAAAAGGAAACTATTCCATAAGGCTACAGGTACGAAGGAACATTCTTTCCGATGTCCTTAAACATAATTCCTTTCCTTTCCAAAGCATTTCATAAGTCCCCAATGGCATATATCAAGCAAAATTTTTATCACAGTAGTTTAAAGAAATCAATGATATATGTTACTTATTAATGATAAGGTTGGAGCCAGACTGGTTTCTGTGAAACACAACACAAAAATTATGTTAGAATATTCAGTCAGATGTGCAGCTTAATATTTCCCAAAAATTATCATCTCAGTCGAAATGTGTAGCTTGATATCATTTCCCAAAAATGATCATCAGTTTATTATGGTTAGTTAACAGTGGCATATCAATATAACATACCAACTTGGCGATTAAATATCAACATCTCTGATGCCGGTAAAAATATCATGATGGCAATTTATGCCACAAAAATTAAGTTGTCATTAACATTTAATACTAGTCTAGGATACCTTTTCCAAGAAAAATATTGGAATAAAATACCCTGAAAATGCATCCCTAAATCAAAACAGGTCAGTACAATTTACGGATATTTCTAATATAAACAATAAAATGGTTAAAACAACGCAACAGAAAAAAGGCTTTAGCTCACTGCCGTTTCCAAACAATGACAAGGCCGGTAGCATCAGACGTTGCTAAAAGAGATTCGTTGTAGTTAAAGGTTACCCCTAAAACAGGAGCAGCATGTCCCTGGAGCCGATTAATAAGGGGTCTTGTGTCCCTCTCAACATCAAGAAACCAAACACTACAATCTTCACAGCCACTCACTGAAAAGAATAATAAGAAGAAATTAAGTAGTGTTGTAAAAGTCATACTTATATTCTGAAAAAAAAACATTCATTGGTAACATGAACTAAACATTTAAAAAAAAAAAAAAATTATAAACCTGCTTGTGTCTGACCCTTAAATAGAATCTTTGATATAAAAAATCCTGGTTATGCATGCAAAATATATTAAATAGTGCCTACGGGCCAACCAAGGGAAAGGCCCGTGCCAACAACAAGTGTTGGCTTTAATACCCCAACAACAATTAAATAGTGCTAAAATGATGATTTCACTAGTTTGCAATACAGTACAGTACAGAAAACCATATATCCTATTAAATGAAATATCACATTAGCGGGTTTACGAAAGGTACTTTCACAACCCGATGATTTCAAACCAACCGTGCTCCTTTACACAGTGCAACACGCCCATCTCTTGCTAACTTGGCCTGTCTTGCACCATCTCTCCTTGTGTGTGTATATCACACACTTTGGTCCCTTTTGAGCAGAATCATGTTTTGATGTAAAAAAAAAAAAAAAAAACATGCAAAAGAAAGTGATGTAAAAACCTGTACATATCCAGTGTGCTTATAGTGATTTTAGTATAAAATCTGATACGTATATTACGCTACCCCACGTACCAACAGTCGACGTCTCAAAGAATTTCATCCTGTTTCGGACTTACATACATACATACACCAAGGCACTTCCCCCAATTTTGGGGGGTAGCCGACATCAACAAATGAAACAAAACAAAAAGGGGACCTCTACTCTCTACGTTCCTCCCAGCCTGACAAGGGACTCAACCGAGTTCAGCTGGTACTGCTACGGTGCCACAGCCCACCCTCCCCCGTTATCCACCACAGATGAAGCTTCATAATGTTGAATCCCCTACTGCTGCTACCTCCGCGGTCATCTAAGGCACCGGAGGAAGCAGCAGGGCCTACCGGAACTGCGTCACAATCGCTCGCCATTCATTCCTATTTCTAGGACGCTCTCTTGCCTCTCTCACATCTACCCTCCTATCACCCAGAGCTTCCTTCACTCCATCCATCCAGCCAAATCTTGGCCTTCCTCTTGTACTTCTCCCATCAACTCTTGCATTCATCACCTTCTTTAGCAGACAGCCATTTTCCATTCTCTCAACATGGCCAAACCACCTCAACACATTCATATCCACTCTAGCTGCTAACTCATTTCTTACACCCGTTCTTACGCTACACTAAACTTAATTCTAATTTTGTTTTCATTTTCATTTTTTTACTTTTCTTCTTCCGGCTTGTCTCTTTTTGCCTTGCTTTTTGACTCACTTTCACCTTTACTTTTTGCCGGCCTTTTTAAAAGGGATGTTTGCTTTTGTCTCCCCTTCAAAATGTTACAAAAATGACGTACACAAGTGTCGTCACAAAAGGCTAACACACAACCATACGCCAACTTGTCCGGGTGCCTCTTTTCCATAAAATCAGAAAACTCCTGCCATTTTGCTAACATGTCTCTGATTTCCTTCTTTATAGCATCCTTCTGCTTGAGTATGGTGCATATTATTGATGTACTCCTCTCATATTGGCAAGCCGGCTCAGTCACTCGTACACCACTCTCATGTTTTTCAATTATTTCATGCTTTATCTCGATTGTCATCATACACTTTTTCTTTTCACTACCCTTGTTTGCACACGCTTGTTTTGGACCCATTGCTTATTCACTTAATTCTGTACTGATTAACGCAAAAAACACGTAAAAATTCCAAACACTACGGCCGATGCTCGGAGATAACTTTACGCGACGGAGTTCCGACGGGAAAGAGCGAGCGAAGCTGTCCTTGTGAGCAGCCTTTCGCACACTCGGCCACCTAGCGGCCACATAGGGAACCGTCTCATATCCTCGTATCTCAAATTTGTCTTTTATCTCGGGACAAAAATTTGCTCGAAACTTTCCTCGTACGTTGGGACACTCGTATGTCGAGGTATTACTGTATAATAAAACCAATATTAGGAGTATGGTGGGTTAGTGTGTTAGTCGACCGTGCACAAGTAATGGTCGGTGAGCTGGTAGATTAGGACTCAAAACACCTTAGGGCAGCAAGAGTTTACAGATTCTCGTTTTTTGCGCCCATCTTTATTACCTAACACCCCAGCAAAAAGCGAGGGTTGGCTGTACTGTAAAAGTGGGACCTACTACCTTCCAGAAAAATATCTTTGAATCTCAACAATTTTTATCTTGGAAAAATGTTATTTTGATAATAAAATAAATTTTTGAATATACTTACCCGGTGATTATATAGCTGCAACTCTGTTGCCCGACAGACAACTCTACGGTAAAAACTCGCCAGCGATCGCTACACAGGTTGCGGGTGTGCCCAACAGCACCATCTGTCGTCCAGATACCCAGTACTCAATGTAAACAAAGACTCAATTTTCTCCTCGTCCCACTGCGTCTCTATTGGGGAGGAAGGGAGGGTCCTTTAATTTATAATCACCGGGTAAGTATATTCAAAAATTTATTTTATTATCAAAATAACATTTTTCAATATTTAACTTAGCCGGTGATTATATAGCTGATTCACACCCAGGGGGGTGGGTAGAGACCAGCAATATATGTTTACACTTTTATGAGCTAAGAGTTTTTATTTCATTTTAGAAGTTATCAAAATAACAAAAACAAAATAAATAGGTACCTGGTAAGGAAGTCGACTTGAACAATTACTCTGCCTTTTAAGTACGTCTTCCTTACGGAGCCTCGCAATCCTCTTAGGATGCTGATCGACCCCTAGGATCTGAAGTATCAAGGGTTGCAACCCATACAACAGGACCTCATCAAAACCCCTAATCTAGGCGCTCTCAAGAAATGACTTTGACCACCCGCCAAATCAACCAGGATGCGAAAGGCTTCTTAGCCTTCCGGACAACCCAAAAAACAACAATAAAAACATTTCAAGAGAAAGATTAAAAGGGTATGGAATTAGGGAATTGTAGTGGTTGAGCCCTCACCCACTACTGCACTCGCTGCTACGAATGGTCCCAGTGTGTAGCAGTTCTTGTAAAGAGACTGGACATCTTTCAAGTAAAATGACGCGAACACTGACTTGCTTCTCCAATAGGTTGCGTCCATTATACTTTGCAGAGATAAATTTTGCTTAAAGGCCACGGAAGTTGTTACAGCTCTAACTTCGTGCGTCTTCACCTTAAGCAAAGTTCGGTCTTCCTCACTCAGATGTGAATGAGCTTCTCGTATTAACAATCTGATAAAGTCTGACCAAGCATTCTTTGACAAAGGCAAGGATGGTTTCTTAACTGAACACCATAAAGCTTCAGATTGGCCTTGTAAAGGTTTAGTACGCTTTAAATAGAACTTAAGAGCTCTAACAGGGCATAAGACTCTTTCTAGTTCATTGCCTACGATCTCCGATAAGCTGGGGATATCGAAAGATTTAGGCCAAGGCCGAGAAGCAGCTCATTTTTTGGCTAGAAAACCAAGTTGTAGCGAACAAGTGGCTTTTTCTGACGAAAATCCTATGTTCTTGCTGAAGGCATGAATCTCACTGACTCTTTTAGCCGAGGCTAAGCATACCAGGAAAAGAGTCTTAAGAGTGAGATCTTTCAGGGAGGCTGATTGTAACGGCTCCAACCTATCTGACATGAAGAATCTTAGTACCACGTCTAAATTCCATCCAGGGGTAGCCAAACGACGCTCCTTGGTGGTCTCAAAAGACTTAAGGAGGTCTTGCAGATCTTTATGTTTGGAAAGATCTAAGCCTCTATGCCGGAAGACCGATGCCAACATGCTTCTGTAGCCCTTGATAGTGGGAGCTGAAAGGGATCGTCCTTTTCTCAGGTATAAGAGAAAAACAGCTATTTGAGCTACAGAGGTACTGGTCGACGATACAGAAACTGACTTGCACCAGTCTCGGAAGACTTCTCACTTCGATTGGTAGACTCTAATGGAAGAAGCTCTCCTTGCTCTAGCAATCGCACTGGCTGCTTCCTTCGAAAAGCCTCTAGCTCTCGAGAGTCTTTCGATATCTGAAGGCAGTCAGACGAAGAGCGTGGAGGCTTTGGAGTACCTTCTTTACGTGTGGCTGACGTAGAAGTTCTACCCTTAGAGGAAGACTACTGGGAACGTCTACTAACCATCGAAGTATCTCAGTGAACCATTCTCTCGCGGGCCAGAGGGAAGCAACTAACGTCAACCTTGTCCCTTCGTGAGAGGCGAACTTCTGCAGTACCTTGTTGACAATCTTGAACGGTGGGAATGTGTAGAGATCCAGATGTGACCAATCTAGGAGGAAAGCATCTATATGTATTGCTGCTGGGTCCGGGACTGGAGAGCAATAGATTGGAAGCCTCTTGGTCAGCGAGGTTGCAAAGAGATCTATGGATGTTTTTACCCCAAGTGGCCCAAAGTCTCTTGCACACATCCTTGTGGAGGGTCCATTCGGTTGGAATTACTTGCCCTTTCCGACTGAGACAATCTGCTATGACGTTCAAGTCGCCTTGGATGAACCTCGTTACTAGGGAGATGTCTTGACCTTTTGACCAGATGAGCAGGTCCCTTGCGATCTCGTACAACGTCAGTGAGTGGGTACCTCCTTGTTGGAGATGTACGCCAAGGCTGTGGTGATGTCCGAGTTAACTTCCACCACTTTGCCTCGAAGGAGAGACTTGAAGCTTTTCAAGGCCAGATGTACTGCCAACAGCTCCTTGCAGTTGATATGCATGCTCCTCTGACTCGAGTTCCACAGTCCTGAGCATTCCCGACCGTCTAGTGTCGCGCCCCAGCCCACATCCGATGCGTCCGAGAAGGAACGTGGTTGGGAGTCTGAACAGCCAGGGGAAGACCCTCTCTTAGGTTGATATTGTCCTTCCACCAAGTCAGACAAGACTTTATCTTTTCGGAAACCGGGATCGAGACCGCTTCTAGCGTCTTGTCCTTTTTCCAGTGAAAAGCTAGATGGTATCGAAGAGGACGGGATAATTACTAAAAGTCTCAACACACTTCCGTCTAAGGGAAGGGTCGGCCATTTAAAAGTGAAAGAAAGTCCATACTCTCTTTGTCACCATAATTAAATCTATCCAAAACGAGTTCAAGATTTAAGATGAAGATAAAACACCTGCATAGCGAAAGCTCAAAACTAGAATAAAGTACTTCACCAATTAGTTGTGAAAAAACTCCAGTTTAGCAACAGCGAGTAAGTACGTCTTGTCGATAGCTCGACAGAGAGAAAATTGAGTCTTTGTTTACATTGAGTACTGGGTATCTGGACGACAGATGGCGCTGTTGGGCACACCCGCAACCTGTGTAGCGATCGCTGGCGAGTTTTTACCGTAGAGTTGTCTGTCGGGCAACAGAATTGCAGCTATATAATCACCGGCTAAGTTGAATATTGAAAAACGTGAGTTATGACTTGTTTCAAAGACCTTCCCTTAGTAGGCCCTAGCACCTATACTGAAATAATTATTCAACAACTTAAAATTGCTAGTGGCCAAGCTTGGATTAAAAGTAAAGTGACCTAGGCTATATGCATCATGACCTTTATTCATCATTTCAGACAATATCACAGGCATATTGAAAACCTGTATGCCATGTATTAGAGATATGATATGATTTGTTGCATTGCTAATCATTTGAAAGTAGGGTTGCGCATTTGGATTTGGTCCAGAAGCAGGAGGATATTGATCTGTTTTCTGCAACTGGCGTTCTATCTCGGAATCCAATTGCTTATGGTATGAACAAGGATTGTGGAAAGCCAAAGGTGTTGCAACAGAAGGAACTAGATTAAATTGAGATACAGAAGCTTGAGATGAAGGATTTAAATCTATAATGTGCAAACAACCAACATACTCAAATAAATTGAGTTTTTGTAAAAAAAAAAAAAAAAAAAAAAAAAAAAATTGAAAACTATTACTTATTGCATGATATATTGGCATATTTTAGTGGGATGATTTATTGCAAGTTGTTAACTAAAAATACAGTCATTATGTTCCATAGATAAGAATCTACCATATGAAGCTATTAATAAAATGAATAAAAGATATCAGAGAGAAATATGAGTCACTCAAGAATGAATGTTGTGATAATGGGTTCAGAAACTGGGAAGCTTCCTTTAAATACCAATGTTATAAAAATGGGAAAATATAAAAAATTTTAAGTAATTTTTATTTTTCCTAACATACTTACCGAGAACTACTTTCTTAGGAGTTACCTGTAATCTCCTCTCTACCGACCAGAGTTTTGTGTAGGATACCCTAAAATGACAAATTCGAAGATAATTTGTATTTTTCCTAACCATACAAACCTTAGCTATTTACAAAGGGTTATTACTTTTAGCGTAGCTGAAATGGCGAGCCATTAGAATTTAACGAGGGTGTATTACCCCCGCGCTAGTTAGCGGGGGGGGGTAGGGGAGTTGTAGCTAGCTACCCCTCCTCCCCCTCACACACACGTGAATACTCACTTTCACTTAGAGGTAGGACTTGTCTTAGGGGACAGGGCTGGCGGGCAAATATGTGTAAATAGCTAAGGTTTGTATGGTTAGGAAAAATACAAATTATCTTCGAATTTGTCATTTGTTCCGTAACCGAAATACAAACCACGCTATTTACAAAGGGTGACTTATCCCTTAGGAAGGGTGGAAAGTCCCCAGCCATACTGGCTTTGGCTTTACCCGGGGACTCAGAATCCGAGTGAGTCGCACTCGAGAAAAGGAGTCCCTGCACCTCACAAGTTCCTTGCTCCGCAAGGAACCATGTGGCCTACGTAAGCTTGTGTGTGAAGGAAGAAGTGTGACCCGTCTTAGGCAGTTGACCTGGAGTTCCAGAAGGAACTCTGGGTTAGGACGTTCCCAATACCACCTCGTCAGGGTATGGGGGACGCGACAGTATTGACTCAATACTCGGAACACAAGGAAGCATGGTTTACCTGCAGAGGTTCGAGGTCAGCTATGCAGAGACCAGGATGCTGCTTCCCCGTAGAGGGGATGATGAGGAAAGAAGTAAGGGCCAGACATACTTCTTTCGTTCATGCAGACTAAAACCTGATAACAATGCCCTCAACCTTCTGCTACCTGTCCAAAAAGGAGCCTGAGGTTAGACCAGCTGTTGTGTAGCCACCACAGAGCGATAGAAAACGTATCGAGACTCCTGTGGGTCACGCCCTGCAGGAAGCGGGCTGCGAAGGTCATCAGACGCTTCCAGACTCCAGCTTGTAGCACCTGCGTCACAGAGTAGTATTACTCGAAGGCGAGGACGTTGCGATGTATCCAACATCGTGCTGTAGGGCGACGTGACGGGGGAGGGTCTGAAGACAGGTCGAGATGAATGTACTCGAGTCCGGGCTGAAGAGGTATACTGGTGACTCTCCCCCCATGTCATCCTTGTGTTCCCAAATCGGCTGCAACTGAGGCCAAACTGCAGCTGTTCCCAGCGCTAACCTCTCGATTCCTTACTGGCAAGAAAGAGAAGGTCTTGGGACATCACACACAGAATGGAGACTCGAAATCTTGAATGAATCGGACCGAAGGGTCGGGACCCTCAGATTCTGAGTCTAGCCAACAACTCAGGAGCGAGCCTGAATGTTGCCTTCCCCTCTTCCTTAGAAAGGGGGGAGTAGTAAGAGACCAAGAAGATTGTTTACACACTGGCCGTGGCCAGAGTGAGCAGAAGACCCAAGGCGGAATACAATCCGAGACCTGTCGTAAAAGGGTCTTCAGAAGATCTCTTAAAGGACTAAACGTCCGAGCCATGCTCCAAGTTGGAGGTCTTCCTCCGACTAGGGCAGGGACGATCGTAGCTTCGCATGAGCGAGGATAGATCCAGCGGGCAGGAAAAAGTTATTCCTTCAAGCCTGAAGGTCAGGGAAAGGCTGAGCGACAGGCTTCATTGCCGAGAGCGGAAAGGAGTTTCCTCCCGCCGAAAGGCAATAAGACCGTTATTGCTGGAGAAGAGGCCTCACGGGAAGAGGTATATCTCCCACGGCACCCACCACCTTAGACTCTTCACTTTGCCTGGGAGACCCCTGTGGATGACTATCGCAGATGACGCGACCTCCGTACCGCGACTGTAGCGGGTTGTCTCTTCTAGAGGAGGAAGCGTAGTGTCTCCAGGCATGAAGCCGAAGCGACGCCCCGGTTCGGGAGAGATGTCGCAGTGTGGTTGCTTGAGTAGTCTGCGCCGTGGGAGAAGCTCTCCCGGGAGTTCCGTCAGGGGAAGCAGAGGGTCCAAAAACCGTTCTGCGCATAGTCCCAGTGGAGCTCTCCCATTGAAAGGTTGACAGACAACCTGGTTTTGTTGAGACCCATTGTCCGCAGACAAAAAGGAGGGAAGACGCAGGCGTCGAATTTGTCCCACCATCACCGGAATGCATCTTGCCAGAGTCTCGGGGTCTGAGACTGGGGGGAAGACTAGTGGAAGCTTGAGGTTCCAAGGTGTCGCGATCAGGTCCCCCAGACCAGCACTTGCTGGTTACCCAAGGTCAAAGACCCCCAGGTACACTCTCTCTATGAGGCTCTGCTCGGATAGTCTGAGAGAAACATTCCCCTGCCTGGAATGAGAGAGCCGATGGTGGAATTGAGAGAATCTCAATCATCCCGGTATCTCTACTGCAAGATGTGAAGGTGTGAAAATGCGTCCCCTGCTGGTTAGAATGAAGTCGACGCGCAACGGGGCGACTTGGCAGGAGCTGTAGGATCTGAAGAGGGGCCAGACTAAGCCCCTTAAGCCTGCCTGAATGATGGAGAGGTATCCTTCAGGTCTTGACCATAGGCCTGGACCGGAACATGCCCCCCCCCCCTTTCCTTTGACGAGTCCGAGAACCGCATCAAGAATGTGGGGAAAGGACGAGAATATCCACTACCATCAAGAGGCTCCATAGGTCAACACCCATTGCAGGTTTAATAGTTCCGCTGGTCCCATAGGGCCAGGGAGTCCGGTTAAACATTGCCTGAAGCCACCGGAACTTGGATCGCCCCACATGGAACTTATCCTGAGGCGACCGTTCGGACTATAGACGGGTCAATGAGGAAAGAAGAACTAGGAAACGTTCCAAGGTAGGGCTGAAAGCTCTGCTTGACTGAGAACAGGTACTGCGACTCTCCTCAGTCTTGCCACAGTCAACCGAAAGGAAGGCTCGGAGGATGCGGTAACAGAATCTGGCGTCCCCAGGTGGTCACCCATCCAAGTACCGACGTTGCTTAACCTCGCTGGACGGACGAGAAGCGGGGTTTCCAATGTGGTAAGGCGGTTGACTCAATATCATGGCCAGATACTCCAGATGTTGAGGCAGAGGAAGAGAAGGCTCCAAGCAAAATACCATGAGCCCACACTCATGGTCAGCATCCGGAAGCTTGTCCCGGCGCTGAAGAGGGTCGAAACCCGAGCCTACCGGAGTTGACCAGCCCTCCAAACAGCAGAGGAGGCGGAAGCCTGCACCTGAGCGGCCAAGAGGAAGGCAGGGAGAGTTCTCTGGGGAAACAAACCTGCTATGCCACAGCGGGATAGCCACACTGCATCATAAGCAGGAATACTTGCAGTCTAGGCTGAATTCGACGAGCACCCTGGAAGATGGATGGAATGGAAACTGAAAGTACCCGTCCTTCCGATCCAGGGTTAAAGGAGTCCTGTCGCCTCGTTACCAGTCTGATCGATTCTGCTGGTCTACGCTGGCCGAAGTTTGTTCGACAAACTTGATCAGGGCTGAGAGGTCGACTATGGACATCCCCTCTCAGATCCTTCCTTACAAGAAAGGATCGACTGAGGGGGCCGGGGGTGAAGCCGTCGATGATCCTAAGGAAGACCTTCGCCTAAGGTATGGATCATTCTGCCCAACCGGGCAACTCTGCTGACGCTATGGCATAGAGGTTCAGAGACACTGAATTCGCTGACAGAGACGGCAGGCGCGATATCCTTGGCTACTCACAGAGATTGTGCGGGAATGGGCATCGGGAAGCTGTCATTCGGATGAGTAACCTTAAGCATCCTCCCAGCGAAAAAACCTGCAATCCTAGAGTTCGTGAACTCCTTTTAGGACTATGTCCCCCCGGGGGAGTCTCCCGTGCCATCTGTTCCTGACAGGAGGAAACTGCAATTGGACACCTTGTCCCAGTTGTCGTAGCCGATAACTTAGGCCGACGTGGTTGAAAGAAAAGGGCGCTGGAGCCCTGCAGAGTCTGGAAGAAAGCGCCTTGGAGGAGTGAAACCAGAAGTCGATTTACTCCGCACAGCAGCTGTCTAAGTCTCTGTCCTTGGGCACAGACAAAACTCTTCTCAAGGATGGAAGGGTGTCTGAGGTCATCGACCTCCACAGATGAGACACCCGAAGGAAGCCTTCAGTCAGCGCGTCCAGATGGTACAACATCGAGCTTGTCCGCAAGTAGATACTTAACGACGAAAGGCCAAGGTGTCTGAGCTCGAGAGGAGGAAAGTACTCTTGATCTTCCTGTAGCTTCCTTGAACCAAACCTCGGGCCGTAACCGAGGAGGGAAAGAACCTGGTAAGCTCCCAGAGGAAGAGGTAAGCAGTCACCCCTTGTCCGATGGAGAAATCTTGAACGGAAAGCCCCCCCCGCCAAAAATCCTTCCAGGGCGGGAGAAGGAGGGAGTACTCGTGCAGGAGAGGGGACCCTCGAGACCGACCTCTTGGGAACCAACTTCGCCCTGGGGGAAGTCACCACGAAGTCCACTCCTCTCTTTCTCTTCAGCGTAGGAGAGACAGCCGCTGGTTTGTTACCCTGGCCGGCGAGTGCTGGTTTCATAACCCTCATTAACACCCGTGCCAGCGGACCAAACCATGTCTGCTGCTCCAAGGACACAGAGTCCGAAATCCTCGCTAAGGTGAAAGGGATCGGGCGATCCTTTGGAGTGGACCCGACGGTACCTGTCTGAAAAGAAGGTGGGGAGGAATGCTGTACTGACCTGTCTTCATCCTGCACTACCAACCTGTGCTTGGATGGAGGTGATCCCGAGTGCCGTCTAGGAGCACGCGTCCCTGCTGCTACCACCGGCTGTGGAATTCGCCGCGAACTATGGTCGCGCGAGGGCGAACGGTCGCGCAAAGGCGAACGGTCACGCAAAGGCGAATGGTCGCGCGGGCGCACAGGCGAGCGGTCGCGCAGGCGAGCGGTCGCGCGGGCGCGCAGGTGAGTGGGCGTGAGGGTGGGCAGGTAAATGAACACGTGTCCGAGGCGACGAACGCAAGCGATGGCGTGACGGCGAGGGATCGTGCTGCCGCGTAGGTGAAGAAGATCGCTGGCGATAATGACCGCGTGATGGTAAGCGATGGCGAGCAGCATGTGTAGGTGAATGATCGCGTGATAGGGTGCGATGGTGATCAGCATCCGCAAGAGGGCGAGCGTTCAGGGTTGTGCGATGAGGAGCAGCATGCGTAAGCGGGCAATCGTGCAGGGTTGTGCGATGGCGAGCAGCATGCGCAGGTGAATGATCGCGTGAAAGGGTGCGATGGTGATCAGCATCCGCAGGAGGGCGATCGTTCAGGGTTGTGCGATGAGGAGCAGCATGCGTAAGCGGGCGATCGTGCAGGGTTGTGCGATGGCGAGCAGCATGCGCAGGTGAAAGATCGCGTGAAAGGGTGCGATGGTGATCAGCATCCGCAGGAGGGCGATCGTTCAGGGTTGTGCGATGAGGAGCAGCATGCGTAAGCGGGCGATCGTGCAGGGTTGTGCGATGGCGAGCAGCATGCGCAGGTGAATGATCGCGTGAAAGGGTGCGATGGTGATCAGCATCCGCAGGAGGGCGATCGTTCAGGGTTGTGCGATGAGGAGCAGCATGCGTAAGCGGGCGATCGTGCAGGGTTGTGCGATGAGGAGCAGCATGCGTAAGCGGGCGATCATGCAGGGTCGTGCGATCAGCATCCGCAGTTGAGGGTTGCGCGATGGCGGTCAGCATCCGCAGTTGAGGGTCGCGCGATGGCGATCAGCATCTGCAGTTGAGGGTTGTGCGATGGTGATCAGCATCCGCAGTTGAGGGTAGCGCGATGGCGATCAGCATCCGCAGTTGAGGGTCGCGCGATGGCGATCAGCATCCGCAGTTGAGGGTCACGCGATGGCGATCAGCATCCGCAGTTGAGGGTCGCGCGATGGCGATCAGCATGCGCAGGTGAGCTAGTAGCTGGCGAACCATGTTCCTTCAGAAGTGTTGGAGAACGTTGGCGTGCCAGCTGTAACACACGTGGGCGATCCGGAGATCGCTGGCGAGCTGATGATCGCTGGCGAGCTGATGATCGCTGGCGAGCTGATGATCGCTGGCGAGCTGATGATCGCTGACGAGCTGATGATCGCTGACGAGCAGAAGGCTACGCGTGGAAGCCTGCGCAAAGAAGAAGAGTCCTTGACCCCGCCCTGAACCGAAGTTCTAGATCGCGAGGGCGAACGTGGGCGCACAGGGCACGTAACAGGAACCGCATGGAAGATCATCTTGAAAGCGCTGACGAACAGCAGGGCGCGCAGGGAAACCCTGACATGCAAGGGAAGAACCCCCGTGGGGGCAACCCTTTGCCCCGAAGGGATCGTTGTCTGCCGGGAGACTGATGTCCGTCGGGAGACTGATGTCCGTCGGAAGACCGCTGTCCGTCGGGCAGACCGTTGTCCGTCGGGAAGACCGTTGCCCGTCGGAAGACGAGATCAGACTGCTGTCCATCTGCACCAAGGCAGAAGATCGAGAAAAAGGAGTTGTAGGCTGCAAACGAAGATATAAAAGGGCGCCTCAAGCACCCTTATAGGGAGATGAGAGGCCCTTACGACGAGGCGGACGGAGGGCCTTACGGCGAGGGAGGCCAACAGCAACAGCAACAGAAGAAACCTCCGAAGAGGAGTCTCTATGAGTGTACTCTCTCGCGAACGAAAGAGAAACACTTCGAGGAAGAGACTGGTCAGCCAGTGACCTAAAAGGAGCAATCCTCCGAAGAGGAGCTCCTGCAGTTGCCCAGCCCCTTGAGCGAAACTGCAGGTGCGACCGCTCAGCACCAAGAGCATAGTCGCACGAAAAAAAGGCAAGAGAAGAACCCCCCAAAAGGGGAAAAACTCAAGCCTGGACAGGAAAAACTTCCCTCGGAAGGAAAGTTATCCGCCCAAGGAGGCAAGCCTCCTGACTGTTCTAAAATGAACTGGAGAGCTGTCCGTCGACACAGGAGTACTACCAGTAGAAGGAGACACGCCCCTGACGAAAATACAAGGGGGGAGGCAGCAACAGCCGAATCCCCAGGACTCAACCAGACAGCTTACACCGTTGCTATATTACAGAAACGAACTAGATCGGTAACTGTAAAAAAATAAAACAAATAATATTAGTACACATTCATTCCCCCGGGAAGGCTCCGAAGAGGAATCCCGAGGGAAAGGAACAAGAATTACACAACAGGCACGTGCCCTCACAACCACTTACACTCGCGGAAGGAGAGCTGTAACCAAAACAGAATTATAACAATTATAATTATGTAACTATGTAATTATGTAATCTAAAAATGAATGAACACTAAAGAACGAAAACCTCGAAAGGAATCGTTCTACAAGCTGAAAAAAACAAAAAAACAACTACAATTAGATTCATAACTAATTGATACAAACGTACGACGTAGCAACCCCCCACATGGAAAGGAAGCTAGGCTACAAGGGCGTAGTAACACGTAGTAAAAGGGTGAACGACCTCAAGAGAGAGAGAGAGAGAAAGACATAAGTCAAACTCGATCGCCACCCATAAAATACGCCGTGGTGGCTTAACTGCCGAGGCCTCCACGTAGATATCGTACACTACACACACACATCTGAAAAGGAAACTTACTTATTTCTATACTCAAATATATATACAAACATGAAAACATGTTTACATATATATTGAGTAAAAGAAAAGTAAGCGATTAAGTAAAGACAAAACAGACAATGGCTGCCAAGCGAGGACCAAGACAGAGACGTCTGTCACAGTCCGAGCCAAAAGTTAAAGTGAGTATTCACGTGTGTGTGAGGGGGAGGAGGGGTAGCTAGCTACCACTCCCCTACCCCCCCGCTAACTAGCGCGGGGGTAATACACCCTCGTTAAATTCTAATGGCTCGCCATTTCAGCTACGCTAAAAGTAATAACCCTTTGTAAATAGCGTGGTTTGTATTTCGGTTACGGAACAAACCCGTTTTCTATGGAGGGCTATCTCGGGCGTAAGAGAACGTGCCCCGAGGGTAGCTTTGCGCTAGGTCGAGGTCCGCCTGGGTCGTGACCGTCAGTAAGTTCTTCGGATGTTGCACCATCCTCGCAAGGGCAGAGAGGCACTCGGGGAAGGAAGGGAGGGCCATTACCCGAAAGTAGTTCTCGGTAAGTATGTTAGGAAAAATAAAAATTACTTAAAATTTTTGATTTGTTCCAACACGAACACTTACCTCGAACTACTTTCTTAGGAGACTTACACTTTAGGAGGCGGGAGTGCCTTTCTGACTTTCAGACCCAGTAAGCGGAAGCCAAGAGGCCTAGGTATAAACGAAAAATATTAGGAAAACGGACGATAGGGTAACTACACAAAGAGCTCACGTTAGTGTCTAAGTACTCACCCTTTGAAAAACTTCTTCTGATGTTGAATCCAGTAATGTAGTTGAGGAGAAACGTGTTATCCAATGGTTACAAGAGGGTTCTCTCCGATAAGGATAGGGAAAAACGGGGAATAGGGTGAAAGGAAACAAACCTGTGTCTCCCGGTTTGCTATCCATGATTGATCCTGGGGCTTTTACCGTTAAACCACTTGGAGAGCGGAGATGACTGTTCCAATGGAGAACCCGTCTAAGGACTTCCTCGAGTAGTCCTTGAGGTAATGGGCAGTGAAGGTTGATTGGTTAGACCAGGTACCTGCTCGAAGAATCTGACCCACTGCCATGTTTTTCTCAAAGGCTAAGGACGTACTCAGACCCCTGATGTCATGGGGTTTGGGGATGCCTGGCAAGGCCAGAGCTTCTTCCCTGAGGCCCTGGCAATAACCTGTTTCAACCAGAAGGAAATGGTGTTCTTGGATACCTATTTCTTAGTAACGCCCGTGGAGACGAAAAGGCTCTTGATGCCTGGCCGGAGATGAGCCGTCCTTTCAAGGTATTTTCTAACGGCACGGACAGGGCATAATTTCAAATCCTCAGCCTTCCCCATCCTAGGTATTGCTGGCAGAGCGAAACCTTCGAATTTAGGGTCCCAGACAGCTGGATTCTGGGTCTTTGCCACAAAAGAGGGAACAAACTTGAAGGATATTTCCTTCCACCCCCTCGAATGAGAGACGTCATAAGACAGCCCATGGATCTCCCCTACTCTTTTAGCGGAAGCCAAGGCCAGCAAAAAGACTGTCTTGAGAGTGAGATCCCTGTCTACGATATCTTTCATTGGTTCGAAGGGGGGGCCACTTAACATCTCCAGGACCCTCGCTAAGTCCCACCGAGGCACCCTAACTGCCTGTGGGGGGCAGGACTGCTCAAAGCTTCTTACAAGCATCGAGATGTGCCTAGAGGAACCCAGATCGATGCCCTTCAGGAGGAAGACTTGACCCAAGGCGGCTCGTACTCCTTTGATGGCTGGGATAGACATTCCTATTTTGTCCCTGAGATATACCAGAAAATCCGCTATGTCCGGGACCGAGGCTCTGAGGGGTTTAATGTGCTTCGAAGTGCACCACTTCGTGAAGGCGGCCCATTTAGCTTGGTAGACCGCTGCCGACGACCTTCTCAGGTATAGTGACATCCTCTTAGCAGTAGCTGATGAATACCCCTCCTTCTTCAGGAGTCGCTCGATAGTCTCCAGGCATGAAGACGCAGAGACTGTGGGTTGTCGTGAAATCTGAGAAAATGAGGTTGTTGTACAAGGTCTGCCCTATTGGGGAGTGGCCACGGAGGTTGACTCGCCAGGTCTTTTAGGTCTGCGAACCACTCTTTCTCCGGCCACCAGGGCACTACCAAAGTCATCCTTAAGTTCTGGGCAGTCCTTACTCTGTTGAGTACCTGCCTTATCAACGTGAAGGGGGGAATAGCGTACACGTCTAGGTTGTCCCACCTGTGCTGAAAGGCATCCTCCAAGGCTGCCTTCGGGTCTGGGACAGGAGAACAATACACGGGAAGTTGCGCGTTCAGTTTGGTTGCAAAGAGGTCCAACACCGGGGAACCCCAATGTTGGATGATGAGCTTGGCTACTTCTGGAAGGAGGGACCATTCTGTCCCTACTATTTGGCCCATCCTGCTGAGACCGTCGGCCAGCACGTTCTTTTTCCCGGGGATGAACCTTGCTAACAACACAACTTGGTTCGTTTCTGCCCAATCTAGAATCTCCAGGGCGAGATCGCACAATTCCCTTGACTTCAGACCTCCTTGTTTCTTTATGTACGCTACCACTGTGGCGTTGTCGCACATCAACGCCACAGTGTTTCCCCTTAGTAGATCTACGAAGTGTAGGCAAGCTTTCTGGATTGCCTTCAACTCTAGGACATTGATGTGTAGGCTCTTTTCCCCGTCCATCCAGGTTCCTCTCACTGTCTCGTCGAGGAGATGGGCTCCCCATCCGTGGTTGGAGGCGTCTGTGAACAGAAGTAACTTGGGAGGGTCGTTCGCGAAGGCCATCCCCTTGAGCGATTTCGATCGGCAATGCCACCATTCCAGGGAGGGCATTGTGTTTGGTAGGACTGGGATTAGTTCTTGTTGCGAGTCCAGTTGGCACCAGAGGTTCTTCAGGTTCCATTGGACGGCTCTGAGCCTGATTCTCCCCTGGGGAACCAGTTTCTCCAACGACACCAGATGCCCTATTAGTCTTTGCTAGTCCTTCGCTCTCCTGGGTTGCCCCGACTGGAACGGACGAAGGATCTCCCTCAGATTGCTTATTCTGTCTTCCGAAGGAAATGTTTTTCCCAGAAGGGTATCTAGTGTCATCCCCAAATAGGTAATTCTGGTGGAGGGGGATAGGTTCGATTTTTCCGGGTTGATCACGATACCCAGATCCTTGCAAAACTGGAGAAGTTTTATCCCTTGCTCTTCCAAGACGTCCTTCGAGGAGGAAAGAAGCAACCAGTCGTCCAGGTACCGGATGAGGCGAATGCCTCGTTCGTGAGCCCACACTGAGACTGTCGTGAAGACTCTCGTGAATACCTGGGGCGCTGTTGATAGTCCGGAGCAAAGGGTCTTAAATTGCAGGATCTGGGTACCCCATTTCACCCGGAGAAACTTTCGACTCGAGGGGTGGACCGGAATTTGGAAGTAATCGTCCTTGAGGTCTATGGTCATCATGTAATCTTTCTCTCTCAAGGACAGTATGACTGACTTCGGGGTGTTCATTTTGAAGTCTGTCTTCCTTATGAATTTGTTGAGGGCCGACAGATCTATAACCGGCCTCCACCCCCTGTCGCTTTTTCCACCAGGAACAGACGACTGTAGAAATCTGGGCCTGGGTGTAGGATCTCCTCCATGGCGCCCTTCTCCAACATGGAGGACACCTCCTCTTGAAGGGCGGCTCTCTTCAACGGATCCTTGGGAACCAGCCACTCCGACCGGCTGGCCGGAATTAGAGGGGGGGGGGGGTTCCGCTAAGAACGGAAGCCTGTAGCCCTCCTTCAGTATGGACACTGTCCAGGGCTCTGCTCCGTGAGCTTTCCATGCTTGCCAATATAGTCTGAGGCATCCCCCAACCTTAGGCTTGGGCAGGGATAGGGGGCCTCTCACTCTATCTCCTTCTGGAGGAGCGGCCTGAACGGCCTCTCCTGGAGGAAGAATAACCTGTTCTAAAGGAGGCTGAAGCTGCTGGGGCTCCTCTATGGGGGGGCTGAGGCGCTGAGGCACAGGAGGAAGAAGGAGCTTCTCGCTTCGCCATGCTAGGCGAGGCCTGAGACGTTGCGGCACTGTCTGAGACTGACCTCTTGTAGGGGGGTCTCCTTACTGGCGTAGGCCTGGGCATGTTTAAGTCTTTCCTTTTGGACACTTTCTCCATGATAGTTTCTAAGTCCTTAAAGGGGAAAAAGGAGTCACCCCACAAATAAAGGCTCCTCATGGCCCTCGCCTCTCTGTCTGGGACCTTTCGGGACACCTTTGCCAGGACGGTGTCTCTCTTGCGAAGCCAATTCGCGGTCAGGGCGAGGGACTGGTAAGTCAGGAACTTAAGCGTCTTGCCACCGGAGGTGATAAGTTCCCTCAGGAGACTTTGTTGTTCCGGGTCTGTGGGGTCAAAGGTAGCTTGCACCCCTACTAAGGTAGAGGCCCACCAGTCTAGCCAAGAGGAGACGTGTACAAGGTCCCTAGACATTTCCTCCATCATTGCAGCCTCCGATGGAGAAAAACAGACTGGGGCTGAAGAGGCTCTGTCTTCCGAGACGCCCTGTCCCAGAATGTCGAGAGAAGGTTCTACTTTGCAGGCTCCCGGCCGTCGTCCTTCTGGTACATAGACCTTGCTCTGCGTTTTGAGCCCCTGGAGTAACTTAGAAGAGCTCTGAGTCTTGGGGGCTTCGGCATTACCTGCCACCACTCTATCCACGTGCTCCTGTCCCAGGACGAGATCCCGGCCTACAGGAAGGGCCAGGGAGGTTTTTGGCTGGGCAGGGGCCTGCATCAGTCGGATAAGGCTGGACCTCCAATAGTCTTCGTCGGTAGCTGCCGGTTCTTCAATCTTGTGATGCCTCCTGATTAGGCCAATCACTCTTCTATAGGCCGAGTCCTCCGTCGGGGAGCCCTCTCTACCATCGACCGAAGCTTCGGCTTGAGCCCGGGGAGCCGGGTCACCGGGCACCCCCACCAGGCGCCTTGGTCCTGGTACAACAGGAACTCCCCTGCAGAGGTACTGGTCCTCCCCGGCGGAGGTCTCCGCACCAGGGGCGGGGGTTAGGACAGGCATCGCCGAACCGGCGAGGACTAGTGTCCGCTCCAGTTCCCTGGAGGACGAGGACGCGGTTCCCGTGGGCTGACCCGACAGCGGGAACCGTTCCTTAAAGTCCAAAGGCCGCACCAGCTGGGCTGGTTCGGCCTGGCTGCCCGTAAGGAAGCGCGGTTCCCCCGCTGGGTGGGGTGAACCGGCGGCTGCGCGGTCTTACGCCTTCCTGCCGAGTCCTTCTCGCGTTTCTCCCTGCGAGGGTCATAACTATGCTTGGAGGGAGGTCTCCTTGGCGAGAACTCCCTGGACCGCCGGTCCGGGGAACACTGAAGCTCCGACTCACGAGGTACGAAAACCCAATCGCCATCGGGGGACCTACTCCTCCTATGTTTCCTTCGTGGAGAACGGGAGCGCCTCCTGCTGTACCTGGAACGTGACCTTGAGCGGGAACGCCTGCTCCTGGACCGCTCTCTCCGACGCCGATGTCTTCTTCTGGCTTCTTCACCCGACGAGAAAGACTCCTCCGAAGAGCCTGACGTCACTGTACCTACTGTACGGCGGGCGGGAGCGGGGACCGCGGGGGACTAAGCGACTCGTTGTGTACCCGAGGTAGAGGGTTGCAGGAAGGCTTCAGGGACTTCCGTGAGAGGGGTTGGAAACATGGGTTGGCGCCCAACACTAGGGAACCAGGAATCCAGGCCCTCTTCCATCCGCATAGGGGACCTACCTGGTGTCTTAGGCAGCTTCCAACCGAAGGCATCACTCCCTGCGGAACCTAACTTACCCTGGTTATTGCCGCCTGCCGAAGAACCTGAAACACAGGCCCACGAAGGGGGCGAAGACACAGAAATAACATTGCTACCCCACAAAGAGGAAACGTGCCCCCCAAGCACAAGGGCCGAGTCTCCAGAGCTCCCTGACACAGCACTACCGGGCTCCTCGCTAGCCCGAGAAGGACCCGCAACCCCCACTTCACATTCACCAGACTCCTGGGGAAGAACGCTCGGCTCTTTCCCCTTGATGGATTTACCTCGTCCCCTACTCTGGGTAGGGGAAGGAGAGACAGAAGCCCCATTGGACCGTTCACTGGGCGACGGTAGCGGCGAAGAAACACTAGCTTTCCTGGGTGAACGCTTTGACGCTTTCCTCTTTTTCGTGCCGTAACGCACCCACTGAATGTCACTCCAACCAACACACTCGAGGCACATATCTGACGACGAACAAACTTTGCCCCTACAGGAAGAGCAAAGGGAGTGAGGGTCCACTTCACTTTTGGAGAGGAACGCTCCACACGATTTTCCGGCTCTAGGCCCAGGACAACGGCGGATCTGCTCCATAATGCACAAACACGAGACACAGGAACGCAGGGAATCAAAGGAATACACTTGGGAAGCACAAGGAAGGATAGTGAACACACAGGAACACAAGGGATGAGCACAAGTTACCACGCGGTAAACACGTGGGACACACGCGGCGCACACAAAGGGTCAAGAGAGAACGAGAGCGACGTGTTGACACGTCGCGACCAGAGAACTTACTGACGGTCACGACCCAGGCGGACCTCGACCTAGCGCAAAGCTACCCTCGAGGCACGTTCTCTTACGCCCGAGGTAGCCCTCCATAGAAAATGGGTTTTAGGGTATCCTACACAAAACTCTGGTCGGTAGAGAGGAGATTACAGGTAACTCCTAAGAAAGTAGTTCGAGGTAAGTATTCGTGTTGGAACAATCAATTGTTTAATCCATTTTCCCACATTTCATATAAACCAGAACTCGAGGACACATTACTACCAGAAACACAGACAATTTCCTATTTGATGTTTACATTTGCACTTTACTGTTGAAAACGTACTAAACATTATGAAATCAGAACATGACATTTAGAACTAAGCCCAGAAGCTTAAAAGACCTCGGGAGCTGATAAATGATTTTCAAACATACTGGTAATTACCTACGAGACTCATATCATAGGGGTGAGAGGCGTTGAACGCAAGCGGTTGGCAGGCATCACCTTCTGCAGCAACGACCCCGACTACTCTGATGAAGGCCGCCTTTCCCACGAACGGTAGGGAAGGAAGCCCTCACGCAAATGGGAAGGCTGCCCTAAACCTGGGGTTGGTGAAGGGTGTCCTTCCCAAAACAGGATGGTTACACAACATCTGGAAGCGAACCTCCAAGCAGCGCACTCTGCTTCGAGTTAACAACCTCAAGTTGAAGGTCGGCATTGAGCGCTGCTTGTTAAATGTAGCCAAAGCTAGTTTCAGGATTGACCCTCAAGAGATCCCCCCCCGACTGGAAAACCCCGAGGGGAGTCAGTCTGCAACTGTACTTGTTCCTACGCTGGAGCTGTAGGAACAAAAGCGAGCAAAAGCAGAATGTGCTGCAGCTAATAGCATAAGAACTCTAGTGTCTTGGAGAGGAAGACCATCTTCATCCCCTGTGGAGGACGTGAATGCTCCCGCTATGCCTCCAACTGTTGCACTCTTGAAAGAGATTTCTTGAATGGGGATACCCAGACGCCCCAAGGAAGGCAGGAGTTGCCAGTGGCAATGATAGACTCCCCCGCAGTAGGGTGCTGCTGCTTTGCTAGAAGGAACGGTGTCTGCACCTAAGGGAAATCTGGGGATCAAGGTCATCATTTTACTAGTTTGTCGTCCATAGGAAGCCAAACAAGTTGACAGCGTAAATGTCTATAGCCAGTTTATTAAATGTTAATAGGAGAGAGACACAGAACGTCTGCTCACTCACGAGCCAAAACAAAAAATGGCTAGTTGTTGCTATTGTGTATGAGCGGGATGGTTAGTCCTACCCCGGCTAACTAGTGGTAGGTAGTTACATCTTACTAGAAATCTTATGGCTGGTTTCAGCTGTGGCCAAAATATATCTCCACGGTAAAAAGCTGAATGGTTTGTATTTAGTGCTAGAATAACTATTATATTGGAAAAAATCAAAACTAATATTACCAGGTGAAGACACAAAACATACCTGAATTATCCCGGCACTTGAAGTAATTAAAATAATAAACGGAATACAGTATGGCAATACTCTCAACACCTGTTATAAGGATAAACCAATTGAGCACTGCAAATAAATGCTCACTTTCTCTGGTGACGTAAACACTGTAAAGGTGCAACTGCAAGAGGTGGTGGGGAAGGGGTTTGCCAGCTGTGGGAACCATTCAGACACCTTCTTGAGCATTGTACCGTGGCTTATCTCCCGAGGAGAGAGTATGGAAAGCTTTCTTCTTTTGTTAAAAGTCAAAATGTTATGATTCATAGATACTATATAAGCAGTGTGACCTAGAGGTATGACTCGTCACAATAATAATTTTTTGTTGATGACTAAAGGCTGAATCCCTCGTCAGGCTGGGAGGAGTGAAGAAAGGAAAAGTACCCTTTTGTTCCCTTTTTTTTTTTTTCATGTCAGCTACCCCCCAAAACTGGGGGAGGTGTCTTGATAAATAGATAGGATAGATGAACATTTTAAAGTTACAACCTTTGCTATAAGTACATAACAGTAATGTTACAAGTTTGAACTCACCTACACAAGCACCTTGTCTGAAAGACATTAATGGACAAAAAGTTGAGCGTACTGGCTGGTACGAATGAGCAACATTGAATTTCCGCTTTAAACGAAGTCCTCCTTCTTTATCCACGACCCTGTAGTTAAATAAAAAGAAAATGACTAGAGTAAGAATCATATTTGCGGAGATAAAATACAGTAGTTAATACAGTAGTTACCTGGATTTTAATAACCAGTACTGTACTGTACATCAAACCTTACAATATTCTCTAAACACACTGTACAAAAGAATTTTAAATCATGTTACATAAAAGATTTGAAGGCATCTTTTCATATAGTCAAATGTCTCAAATTTGAATCAGAGCAAAAAAAAAAAAAATAAATAAATAAAAATAATAATAATATATAGTACAGTATCATTGGTTGAGATAAAATAAATGCAAATGATAGATGCAGCATAAAGAGCCGGAAAAAAAAAATAAAGAAATAAAATGACAAATTCATAGATAGTTTTCCTAACTATACAAACCTTAGCTATTTATCAGGGGTGTTACTTTCCGCGGAGCTGAAATAACAAGCCATTAAAATTCAGCGAGGGTTAACTACCAACAGCGATAGTTAGCGGTGGGTAGAGGGGGTAGCTTGCTACCACTCCCACTCGCACACCTGTGATTCAGCTCACTTTGCTTGGAGGTAAGACTTCAAAGGGGATAAGGCTGGCGGGTAAGTTTGTATAAATACCTAAGGTATTTATACAAAAATACAAATTATCTATGAATTTGTCATTTGTTCTGTAACTGGAATATAAACCACGCTATTTATTAGGGGTGACTCCCCCATCAGGAAGGGTGGATGTCCCTGCCAATCTGGCTTTCGGCTTTACCCGGGGGCTCCTTATTTGAGTACTGTATGTCAGCACTCAACAATAAAGAGTTCCTGCACCTCGCTAAAACCTTGTTATGCAAGGTCCACAGCCTACGCAAGCTGTGTGTTGAGAGATATAGAAGTGTGACTGTCCAGGTAAAGTTCTTCCTTAAACTTTGGAAGGAAAAGCTGTTGTAACAAAGACTTTCCCAATACCACCTTGCTAGGGTATGGGGACGCGACAGTATTAGTTTTAATACTAGGTACACAAGGGAGCATGATTTACCTGCAGTGGTTTGAGATCAGCTTGTGCAGAGAACCCAGGATGCTGCTTTTCCCAAGAGAAGGAAGGATGAAGAAAAGAATAAAGAGCCAGTGAAACCTTTTTATTCACGCAGACTAAAACCAGGTAACAATGCCCTCAACCTTCTGCTACTTGTCCAATAAGGAGCTTGAGGTATACAACCAGCTGTTGTGCAGCCACCACAGGACCGATAGAAAACGCATCGAGTTTCCTGTGGGTCACGTCTTGCAGGTAGTGGGATGTGAACATAGTTGGACGTTTCCACACCCCACTTGAAAAACCTGCGTCACTGAGAAGTTTCTCTTGAATGTCAGGGATGTAGCTATGCCCCTGACATCATGAGCTCTGGAGCGATGTGAAGGATGCGGGTCTGGATTCAGTGCATGGTCTATGACCTTGCGAATCCATGCTGATATGGTGTTCTTGGTGACCCTCCTCTTGGTCCTTCCTGCGCTGACGAAGAGTGCAGGCACACAAGGAATGATAGAGATCGTATCGAGTTCCTGTGGGTCACGTCGTGCAGGAGAAAGGTTGTGAAAGTTACCTATAGCATTCACACTCCTTGTAAAACCTGCATCATAGAGTAATCTGCTTAGAAGGGCCAGAGGTATAGCTATGCACATCGTGAGTCGTCATGTCGCTCTGGATTCAGGGCATAATTGGTGACTTTGTGAATCCAGCAGGGATGATGTTTTGGTGATCCTCCTTTAGTCTCTCCCAGGGCTGATGACAAGAGAAGGGATACGGGTTGGCTGTTGCCGTTCTCTTAAGGTAGTTTCATATCTTACCCTGGGTATAGTAATGGATGATCTGGATCGTCCGTTACCGTTACCGAGTGGAGACTTTTATAGGATCCGTCACCTCTGGAGACTGTGTCTGGCGACAAACTCAGAAGCGAAACTGAACGTTGCCTTTCGCCCTTCTCATTAATGGGCAGTGTCAAAAGAGAGAGCATGAAGTTCCTTGACTCGTATGGCTGCTGTCAGAGTGTGTAGGAACATTGTCTTCTTAAACCAGGTGAAAATTTGTTGCCTGGTGATGACGAACTTAAGGTCGTCTCTTTAGAGATCGGAGAATTTGAACCATGTTCCGAAAGGAAGGTCTCAATTCCGACTGGGGAAAGGCAAGTTGTAAGTCCATATGAGTTAGGAAAGGTCTAGCGATGAGAGGCTGAGTGATCGTCTTTACCTGTTAAAACTGAAAAGGGGGGACTTTTCCTCTTGCATATACAGTACTTGAGGATTCCGCTATTGCTGGAATATAGGTATCGAGTGGAGTTGTTCCAAAAGGTACAAGAGACAATGAGAGAATCACTCAGACTGCAACAGATACTATTGCAAGAGAGGACGGACTGCCCAAGACCTACCAAGAGCTCTACCAAGAAGCTCCTTAAGGTGCTGAATTTCTCTCACCATTTCGAAACCAACCCGTGGAGGTATACAGAGTATATGCCCATGATGAATGGGAAACTATTCGTCTCAGAGAAGTTGGGGACCAAACTGATTGAAGATTTTGAATTCTGGCCTAACTTTTCAGTTTACCCAGAATGCTACATGAGATTGCGGGATGAACATACAACCCGTGAGGAAACGGTACCCAAAGAGGTCATTGTCTTTGAACATGAAAAGACGCAAGCCATCATCCTGAATACCTTGAAAGGAGCCGGGTACACCAACTCCAAAGTCTCAGCATTGAGCAAGAGACATCCCACGTTTCTTGCTCCTTCCTCCATCACTTTCCCCTGCTCGGAGAAAACACTAGACTTCACCGTCAAGGCAGTCAACAAGGGCAATCCTTACTCAACCCTAGAGGAAGACAAACCATTCTCTCTAGCACTACCTGCCTGCGAGAAGAAGTGGAAGGATGTCTGTCTAGCCTTCTCCGTCTCTAAGTTGGATCCAGAGATAGCAGGCGAGCAGTTCAATGAGAACCTTCCGAAGTTGCTAAATCATCTTATGAGGAGGGAATAGAAGACGAAAGAGACTAGCGGCTTCCCTTTCTCATCAGAACTGCCTGGAAATGAGTGCAGGTTTACAGAATGCCCCAGAAAGGATAATTTTCCTGGCTAAGTTCCACATGGTACCCTTGTGAAAGACTTAAATGCTTTCCTCAGAGTGAGGAGAGCCTGCAGAGAGTCTGTTTTGACCTCAGCAGCCATAAGACATGAACCAAGGAAACTGATTACCTCGAACATCTGGGGTAAAGACCTTTTTCCCACAGGAACTACTCCAAGAGATCATAGCCAGAGCAACCACGGAGAACGGGAACCTTCTCCAAGTGGGGCATGAACTCAAAGAGGAAATCTTCCTCAGACAGAGGTCTCTAGCCTAAAAATAAGAGGCAAGGAGACCATGCAGATCTGCACAACTTTCTGCCGTGACTACGACCACAAAGCCTCAGACCACTTTCCAGATGGTCCCTCAACAACTGGTGGCTCAGTCGCCAATCTTTAACCCCAACGTTGTCAGAAAGGAAATGGCCCTAAGAGAAGTTCACCTGGAGATAACTCGTCCCGGGGCCGAGTAGGACGTGGTTACGAAAACAAATTCACAGGATCCCACACCGAAAGAGGGGTCCCAGGTAGGAGGCAGACCGTATCACTGTCGGGATCGCGGGACCTTTGATCCCTGGCCCCACAGCCAAGGTGGAAATGGAACAAAATTCCACCCTGTTTTCAAAAATTCTTCTAACACTCCACCCCCTTGTGAGAAGAATCCACCTCAGAACTCTTGAACAAGAAGGTAAGAAGGAAAGCAAAGTCCATCATATTCCAGGGAAGGCTGTTTTGTGTTCCCAAGAAAGACTCAGACAAACTCAGAGTCATTCTAGACTTGTCTCCACTCAACAAGTTCATCGAGAACAAGAAGTTCCGGATGCTTACTTGGCAACACATAAGGACCCTTCTACCAGAAGGAGCAAACACAGCCTCAATAGACCCAACAGATGCTCACTGGCATCTTCTATTGAGCTGCCCTTTCTCCTCCTACCTAGGATTCATGCTACAGAAGAAGTGATTCTTCAGAGCAATGTCCTTCGGACGACTGAATACAGCCCCAGCGATGTTCACGAAGCCGGCAGACACAATCATCTAGCAGTTAACTCCGAAGGAGTCCAATTACTAGCATATCTAGACGATTGACCGGTATGGGCAGCATCCAAGACTACTTGTCTGCAGGCAGCCAACAAGGTGATCCAGTCAATAGAACACCTGGGCTTCAACATCAATTGCAAGAAGTCTCACCTTCTCCAGCTCAGAAGTTCCAATGGCTTGGAATCCAATGGGACTTGAAGTCACACCATCTCTCCATTCTATTCAGAAGGGAAGAGAGATAAAGGTGTGGAGGATTAATTTTATTTTAATTTATTTTTTTTGTTTACCAAATCAAGAGAGAGAGAGAGAGAGAGAGAGAGAGAGAGAGAGAGAGAGAGAGAGAGAGAGAGAGAGAGAGAGAGAGAGAGAGAGAGTGTGTTTATTTAAGTTTTGTCAAAGAGAGAGAGAGAAAGTGTGTTTATTTGTTTTAGTTTTGTCAAAGAGAGAAAGAGAGAGAGAGAGAGAAAGTGTTTATTTGTTTTAGTTTTGTCAAAGAGAGAGAGAGAGAGAGAGAGAGAGAGAGAGAGAGAGAGAGAGAGAGAGAGAGAGAGAGAGAGAGAGAGAGAGAATTTCATTTGCTTTAGTTTTGTTAGATCGCGCGTGCGCGAGAGTGTGTGTGTTTGTGTGTGCGTGTGTGTTTGTGTGTCCGCGGTGCGCGCCGAAGAACAAGGGTAGTTAGCGAATGATTGTTTGTAGTGGGAAAGACTGTCGGTATATTTGAGGTTGTTTGTTTACCTTTTTAGCTAGGTTAGGACGGTAATGAATGTCTTGGGCGAAATCATTGGATATTTGACTGTAGCAGGAGTCGGTTATGTTTTTTTGTTCTTTGAAAACCGGCTGTGAAGTGATTTTTTTATATTCTGAGTAAGTAAAGTTTTGTTTATCTTTGCTTGTCGTGATTGTGAATGATAGGAACAATTTATTATTTATCTTTGATTATAGTGCGATAGTTTAGCTAGTTAGGAGTTTTCGTAAGCGTTTTTTCTTTTTATTGCAGGCCGTAATTCCTCCTTTGGATTCCTTTAGACTCCTTGGAGTTTTAGTTTGGCCTGGAAGGTGGTGTTTGCCAGCCATGTGTATTATATTGTATATGAATAGCTTGATGATGCCGACCCGGACCGGACAATGAATGTAGGAATAGACTGTTGAAATACAGAATTTTTGAACGTTGATGACCCGGCTATAAAATACAGATTTCTCTCACGACAATTGATGACGACGACCACCGCATAAGATTGCACGGTCCAATTGGCCGTACGATAGTGTTGGCCAGTGCCAGTAGGCAACAACTTGCGCAAGGACTGTTGCGTGTGAACCAAGAGGTTCTCTTGGTTTGGCATTACATTTTTCGTGTGTTGCAGAATATGATTGGTGTTTAGTATTAAGTAATTTATTTAGTCTTAAGTGTGAGTTTGGTACTGTGCGTGGACTGACGGTGTTGGGTATATTAAAGGGATATTGTTTTTTCCGATTGTTGGCGAGTTCTCGGTACCCTCGTGCACCAATATATACAGCAAATTTTGTGTGTATTTTTTGTCTATTGAATTTTTGATAAATTGTGATTGTTCCTGGTTTATGGCATATGGTGGATGGTTTGGTGATAAGTGATTTGTTTTAGTGTTAAGTCAGTTTAATAATTTGTGTTCTGTTTTTGGTTGCGTTAATACTGTATAGTTTTAAGGCTATATTTTGTTTTCATTTTCCTTCTGTCCAAGAGTCCAGTTGATAACGTAAGGGGAAAGTTTGTGCAGAGGAGACATTTGTCAGTTAGTGTGATCAAGGGTGTGGGGGTTGTTTTGTTTACATCCCGCCACATAAATTTGGCGCCCGAACAGGGACTGTTGAAGGTGGGATTGGAACTGGACTGTTGGACAAGGGTAAATAGGTTTAGGAATTACTTAAAATATTAATGGTATTGAAATGGAGTTAATGGAGGAACAGTTGTATATGTTAAAGGAGGAATTGCGGTTGTCTAATGAGCGAGAGGAGAGGTTGTTGTTGGAGAATGCGAGGTTAAGTAGTGAGAATGAGGAGATGCAAAGGAAACTTAGGGGACTTCAGGGAACTGTAGAGAGAGTGGAAGGGGGTGTTGAGATGAGGATGCGAGAAAATGAGAAACGAATGGAAGCTATGTTAGGGCAAGTAATGGGATGATGAAAACTGTCATGGGTGAAGGTGCAGTCGGAGGAGTGGCTTCTGCTTCTGGTAACGGGTTGATGGTGGAAGAGGATAGGGTAAGTGATAATGGGGAAGTTAGTGACAGTGATATTGAAAATAAAGGGACTAGACATAGTAAGATTGGAACGAAGGGTGATAGGAAGAATGAGCAGAAAGGTAAAGATAATGTGAAGAAAGAAAAGAAGAAAGGTCAGGGTGTGAGTGAGGAGGATCATGAATGGGTGAAGGTGGTAAGTAAGAAAAAGGGTAAGAAGGGAATAGTTAAAGATAGGACTTTGAGTGTAGAACTAGATTCATTGTATTTAAATGAAGAAGAAGGCAACAAGAAGGGAGTAGACAGTGAAGATAGTAGTGAGAATGAAGTAGAGGAAGTTTGTAAGACAGTGTTTATGAGAGAGGTACCTAGGTGTGAAAGTTTTAATGAACATAGCAGTAGGGATGTATATGACTTCTTTAGGGAATATGAAAAGTTTTGTCAGGCTAAGTATGGGGATAGTAAGAGAGTTTGGGCTAGGGAGTTGGGAGAATTTTTGTCAGGATATTTTTTGATGATGTATGGGGTGATAATGAGTGTAGGAGAGGTTGAGTATGAAAGTGTAAAGAAGAGGATAATTGAACAGGTAAAACGTATGAAAGGTAGTGTTAGGTATAAGCGAAAAAATGATTTTGATGAAGCATGAATGAAGGTGGGTGAAGCAATCTCGATGTATGTATGTCGGTTAGAAACATTGGCTAGAAAGAAGTATGGGGACGAAGGAATAAATGAAAATAAGGAACTAATGAAGTTTTTGGGTACAGTACCAGAGAGTGTGTGTGAGTTTATTAATTTGAAACGGAAGGAGAAAATGAGGTGGACTAGAGAGAGATTGACTTGGGATGATATTTTAGAGATAGTTGAGGATTACGAGTTGGATAGGTGTATGAAAGAAAGTAAATCTGTGAGTGTAAGAACTGGAATGGAGGAAAGTGTGCCAGAATTTGGTAGTTTTAGAGATGCTGTTATGAGAGGGCCAATGAGGGCAGCTGATAGTGTAGTAGATAGAAGTGTTAGGGTGAGTAATGTAGGAATACCCATGCCGAGAAATGACGGGTTTAGACAGGGAAATCAAGTTTGGAGAGATAGAAGTGCTAGTACGCAGCAGGTTAGGTTCGGTAGTGGTATCCATGAAGAGAGGTGTTATAGGTGTGGGAAGGTAGGACATAAAAAGAACGAGTGTAGATGGGCATTAGGAGCATGTTTCGGGTGTGGAGAGACAGGGCATCATATTAGCGACTGTAAGAAAGAGAAAGTGGTTAAGTGTTATCGGTGTGGTATGACTGGGCACATAGCGAGGGGATGCTGTAGTAATCGTATGAATGTAATTTGTGGTAAATGTGGTAAGGATGGTCATTATGCTAGAATGTGCAAGGAGCCGTGGGGTAAGTGTACTGAATGTGGTGCAGATGGGCATGTAGCTAGGGTTTGTAGAAAGAAGGGATCAAGTCAGCCAGGATGTTCGGGAAACTAATTAATCAGAGGGTTCAGCTGGGTGAGTCTTCGTGTGTGTGGGGAGTGAATGTGATGCATGTTCGTGAGGGTTTATTGCATGAAGATGTGATGGGAGAAAGAGCACATGATTGCATGTGTGAAAATGATTTTTAATGGTGTAGAGTTGGTTGGTTTGATTGATACTGGTTGTGGTGTCAATTTAATGTTTAGGAATGCATATGATAAGGTAAAAGAGGGTTGTGAATTTAAGGGATGTAAGGGTGAAGTAAAAGGTATTGGTAATTTGCGTATGTCTGTGCAAGGAAAGTTGCGGGAAAATGTTATGATTGGGGGGATGATGATGGAGGATAATGATTTTTACGTGGTCGAGGGAGCGAATGAGAAATATGACGTACTGCTTGGGTATAAATTTCTGAAAAAATGTGGTATGATTGTACATCCAAGGGTGAATATGATAGAAATAAAGGTTAAAGGTAATATTTGTGGGGAATTTTATTTAAAGGAAGACGGCAGAGTGAGTACGAAGGTGTGGAAGGGAGTGCCGTTGGTAGCAAAGGAAAGTGTAAAGTTATCGGGTAAGAAAGGTGAGGTTATTAGTGTAAAAGTTGCATGGCCGAGCAGTCTGGGAATTTCAAATAGTGACAAGGATGAATATGTAGTGGAAGGTATGGAAGCAGGTAATTTGGTGAAAACGAGTGCGTATATATATGATGGTGTTATGAATATGCAGGAACCCCAGGTGTATGTAAGGTTGTTGCCGAGTGTTAGGAGGAAGAGAGTACGTGGAATACGTGAGGGCGATTGCATGGGATGTATGTATACACTGATCAATGTAGAGGATGGAAGATATGTTAAGGCGAGACAGGTAATGGCTGGTAAGGTAAAGAACGATGACGATTGGGATTACGATACGTTGAAAGGAAGAATTAAGTTAGATGAGAGTATAAGTGAGGTCGAAAGGGAACGATTGCTTAAGATGTTATGGGATAAGCGGAGAGTTATGAGTCTCGGTGACGATGATTGTGGGGGGTCAGACCTGCCAGAATTTAAAATAGTTCTCAGTGATGATACCCCCATATATCAGCGTCCCAGGCATTTTTCTCCGCCTATTGCCAAGGAGATAGAGGAGCAGTGTCATGAATTAGAGCGTATGGGTGTAATAGAAAGGAGTGAGAGTGCCTGGAATAGCCCTATTGTCCCTGTACGAAAGCCTGATGGAAGTTTACGTATGTGTATTGATTATAGGAAGGTGAATGAGGTGACTGTTAAAGAACGTTTTCCAATGAATGTGGTGTCTGATTGTGTTTATAAGATGCATGGAATGAAAGTTTTTACTAAATTAGATTTGGTGCGGGGCTATTACCAGATGCCTCTGGCATTGGGGAGCAGGCCCATTACTGCATTTTCAAGTACAAATTGTCACTTTCAATTTAAAAGGTTGAGTTTTGGTCTTGCTAATGCGCCTGCTGCCTTCCAAAGAGCGATGAATGTTGTATTGGCTGGTTTCGAACGGCAGAAGGTGACTGTTTTTATAGATGATATTCTGATTGCGAGCGAGACTGTTGAGGAACATATGCGGTTGCTTGAGGCGGTTAATTGAAGTTGGTGTGAAAATTAAGCTTGAGAAGTGTACATGGTTGTCCAGGGAGGTGGAATTTCTTGGGCATGTAGTGGGTGAATCTGGTATAAGGAAGAGTGACAAGTTTGTGAATAAGGTGCGACAATTTCCACGTCCCCGGACTGTGCGTGAGTTGCGAGGTTTTCTTGGTTTGGTTGAGTTTGGGTGCAAGTTTGTTAGAGATTGTTCAGGTATAGGGAAGCCTTTGAATGAATGGACGGGTAAAAGGAATAGTACAAAATTAAAATGGGATGATCGGATGATAGAAGCATTTGAAAGGTTGAAGGAAGAGGCCGCGAAAGACGTCACTTTGGCATTTCCAGACTACAGTGAAAATGCGAATATGCTAGAGTTGTATACGGATGAGAGTGGGGTTAGTATGGGTGGTTGTTTGGTTCAGATGCAGAGAGTAAATGGAGAAGAGCAATTGAGAGTAATTAGTAAAGCATTTATTAAAGCTGAGCGGAAGTATTGGACGATTGACAGGGAATTGGCTGCAATACGATTTTGTGTGAAAGCATTGAAAGTATTTTTGTATGGTGTAAAATTCATTGTGCGTACTGACCATCAGCCCCTAGTGTATATGATAAGGAAAGAGTGTGTGAATGCAAGGGTTGCTAGGACCATAGAGGATTTGAATGAATTTGATTTTAGGTTAGAATATGTACCGGGAAATAAGAATGTGATAGCAGATGCGATGTCGAGGATGCATGGGAGGATGGAAGATAAAGAGAGTAATCAGAATTCTGAAAGGTTGCCTGAAGGTTTAGTTGTGGAGTAGAGTTGTGAAGGGGAAGTTATGGTATATAAGTGTATCCTTATGGGTTTAAGTAAGTTAATACAAGAGGGGTTAAATACGGAAATACCGGGTAGCGTAAGTGAGCTTAAAAGAAGGGTGATGAATGAAGTGTCAAAAGAAATGGTATATGAGGAGGAGAGTAGTGTACTAGAAGGGGAAGTATTATCAAAGATATTAATGGTGGTAAGTATGTTGTATGGTGTAACTGTGTATTTGTATTTTGGATGGAATCGACCGATGGAATATAGGGCATATAAGGAGAATGATAGGGAATATATCTTGAGGATGCAATGTAATGAGGAATGTTGCAAATTGTTGAGTGAGAAGGATAATGGTGCAAGTGACCTTAATCTAAGATATGACGGTATAGAGGACAGTGAATATGATGATGAACATATTGGTGAAGTGAGCGACAGAATTGAAAGGAGAGTAAATGTATGTATGCATGGTGTAAAAGGAAGGATGATGACATGTGAATATAAATGAGAATGAATATTGTAGTTTAATTGATATGGGTGCTCAAGTGTCATTAGTAAATGAGTCAGTTATCAGGGAAATTGAGAGGTACAATTGGGAAGTGAAAAGACAGTGTACGAGTGTGAGAATTCATGGAATAGGTCAGGGAAGTTTACTTGTTTGGGAAGAAGTGAGGTTGAAGGTGAAACTAGGGAGTATGGAAGTTGAACATAATTTTATTGTAATGGGAGAGAATGAAATGCCGAGTTGTTTTTTTATGGGAATAGATTTTTTGAGGTTGCACCATGTGTCAGGTAATGTTGGTAAGGGTTTGCTTTCAAAGAATGGCTGTAAGGTAATAGTAATTGAGGATAATAGTGTATTCATGGCGAATTTTGTTGGCATGATTGATATTGCAAAGAGTGAAGAAGATTTGTTAAGCAAAGAAGAGGTGGAAGAAATGCAAGGTGAATGTTTCGAAATAAATAGGTTACGTGAATGTATTTTAAATGGTAATAGGGTGGAAGAATGGCCGTGTGATTTGGAAGCGTATAAGAAAGTTGTTAAAAGATTTATTGTTTGTAAGAATATTGTGTATTTTTTGCATAGGGGAATACTGTAGATGAAGATATATATGTTCCTATATTTCCAATGCATGCAGCTGTAAGTATGTGTATGGTAGTGCATGACAGGTATGGGCATATGGAGAAGAATAAATTGTGGGAATGCATGCGAGAGAGGTTGTTTACGCCTGGGTTGAGTCAAATTTGTAGGGATGTAGCGACTACTTGTGAGGATTGTCAGAAGGGAAAGTATCAGAGCATGCATGCAAGTCCGCCTGTTCTGAGGTTACGTATGAAAGAGCCATTTGAGATGTTTGTGATTGATTGCGTTTCGTTGCCTGTGACTGCTAGGAGACATGTGGGAATGATTATCATGGTCGATCATATGAGCAAGTTTGCGTATGCAGTACCCATCAAGAATAAAAGAAGTGAGACTGTAGCGAGAATGGTAAGTCAAGTGATGTTGCCGATGAGTGTGTGTAAGCCTGCAAAAATGTTAAGTGACAATGGTCCAGAGTTTGTTGGATGGGAGTTTGAGCAGATGTTAAGAGAATGGGGCGTTGAACATGTATATTCGACTCCGTATATGCCAAGTGCGAATGATTTGGCTGAAAGGACAGAAATTTTGCGGATGATGACTAAATGTGATAATGATTGGGATTTATATGTTGGGCGTGCGTTGTGGGCGTATAATGTGACGGTGCACAATAGTACTGGTATGTCTCCGTGTAAGTTTGTGTTGAATTTTGAAAAGATAGTAAGACCGAGATTGAGTGTGTCCGAGAATGATAGAGATGTTTGGAAGAAAGCAAATGAGAGATTTGAAAGCTACAAAGTGGGAAAGAAAGTGTTAAAAGAAGTAATTGAAAAAGGAAGAATGAATGTCAATAAGGTACGTGATAAGTTTGAAGATCCATATGAGGTGTTAGATGTTGGTTCTAGTGAGTTGAGTTATGTTTTAGGTAAAGTAAGTGTGGATGGTAGTGTGGAAAAGGTTAGGGCACATCACAATCAGTTGCGAAAATGGAAGGAGGTACCAAGATATATTCAGGAGAATGGTATGAATAAATGGCTGAAAACGAACAAGTATGAACCGAGTATGAGTGAGGCATTAGGTTTAGAAGATAAGCAATTGGTGTTGGTAGAGTATGGAAAGAAAAAGAAGTCTGAGAATTTTACTGGGGATAAAAGACAGGAAAATTTTGTAGTTGTTGGCGGGAATCAAAATAAGCAGGACAAGGGTGTAAATGTACAGGTGAGTATAGAAGATAAATGTATTAATACAGATGAAACTTGGATGAGTATGAATGATACTTATAGTGTGTGTGGTTTTTCGTTAGATGAGGCAAGAGAACGTATGACGAACACGAGAATGAAAGATAGGAGAATGATAAGCAGTATGAATGATTCTTTTGTTAAAGTAGAAAATGGTTTAGATGTAATGGATGAATTGTTGACAGAAATTAGTGGGATTTTCGGGCCAGATGAAACTGAGGTAGATGAAATAGTGAATGATATCTTAGACGAGCAGAACATAGACGGGAATAGTAATAGTACGTTGAATGAAAACGACATGGAAGAAGTGAATGAGAGAGTGCAGGTATATGAAGGCCCAGTTACTCGAAGCCGAGGCCCTGTTCCTGATTGCGATCTGGGTAATGAGAAAATAGGTAAGTGTTGTGTGAGGATTTGGCAAATTAAGGGGGGAGGAATGTGGAGGATTAATTTTATCTTAATTTATTTTTTTTGTTTGCCAAATCAAGGAGGAGAGAGAGAGAGAGAGAGAGAGAGAGAGAGAGAGAGAGAGAGAGAGAGAGAGGAGAGAGAGAGAGAGAGAGAGAGAGAGTGTGTGTTTATTTAAGTTTTGTCAAAGAGGAGAGAGAGAAAGTGTGTTTATTTGTTTTAGTTTTGTCAAAGAGAGAGAGAGAGAGAGAGAGAGAGAGAGAGAGAGAGAGAGAGAGAGAGAGAGAGGAGAGAGAGAGAAAGTGTTTATTTGTTTTAGTTTTGTCAGAGAGAGAGGAGAGAGAGAGAGAGAGAGAGAGAGAGGAGAGAGAGAGGAGAGAGAGAGGAGAGAGAGAGAGAATTTCATTTGCTTTAGTTTTGTTAGATCGCGCGTGCGCGAGAGAGTATGTGTGTTTGTGTGTGCGTGTGTGTTTGTGTGTCCGCGGTGCGCGCCGAAGAACAAGGGTAGTTAGCGAATGATTGATTGTAGTGGGAAAGACTGTCGGTATATTTGAGGTTGTTTGTTTACCTTTTTAGCTAGGTTAGGACGGTAATGAATGTCTTGGGCGAAATCATTGGATATTTGACTGTAGCAGGAGTCGGTTATGTTTTTTTGTTCTTTGAAAACCGGCTGTGAAGTGATTTTTTTATATTCTGAGTAAGTAAAGTTTTGTTTATCTTTGCTTGTCGTGATTGTGAATGATAGGAACAATTTATTATTTATCTTTGATTATAGTGCGATAGTTTAGCTAGTTAGGAGTTTTCGTAAGCGTTTTTTCTTTTTATTGCAGGCCGTAATTCCTCCTTTGGATTCCTTTAGACTCATTGGAGTTTTAGTTTGGCCTGGAAGGTGGTGTTTGCCAGCCATGTGTATTATATTGTATATGAATAGCTTGATGATGACGACCCGGACCGGACAATGAATGTAGGAATAGACTGCTGAAATACAGAATTTTTGAACGTTGATGACCCGGCTATAAAATACAGATTTCTCTCACGACAATTGATGACGACGACCACCGCATAAGATTGCACGGTCGAATTGGCCGTACGATAGTGTTGGCCAGTGCCAGTAGGCTACAACTTGCGCAAGGACTTCTCTTGGTTTGGCATTACATTTTTTGTGTGTTGCAGAATATGATTGGTGTTTAGTATTAAGTAATTTATTTACAGTAGTCTTAAGTGTGCTTTTGGTACTGTGCGTGGACTGACGGTGTTGGGTATATTAAAGGGATATTGTTTTTTCCGACTGTTGGCGAGTTCTCGGTACCCTCTTGCACCAATATATACAGCAAATTTTGTGTGTATTTTTTGTCTATTGAATTTTTGATAAATTGTGATTGTTCCTGGTTTATGGCATATGGTGGATGGTTTGGTAATAAGTGATTTGTTTTAGTGTTAAGTCAGTTTAATAATTTGTGTTCTGTTTTTGGTTGCGTTAATATAGTTTTAAGGCTATGTTTTGTTTTCATTTTCCTTCTGTCCAAGAGTCCAGTTGATAACGTAAGGGGAAAGTTTGTGCAGAGGAGACATTTGTCAGTTAGTGTGATCAAGGGTGTGGGGGTTGTTTTGTTTACATCCCACCACAAAGGGACCTGTCAAGAGACTAATCCGTCACAAGAGGATTTCAGAACGCCAACAGGAAAGGGTATCGCACTCTCTCCAGTTCACAGCAGTGATAGACCCAGTGCTAAAGGCACGTCTTAAAATACGTTAAGAGTCTGGAGAAGATACGCATCAAAAGCTCGAAGAGATCAACCAAGGCTGGCCCCGACCCTATTGCGCACGCTATTAAGGCCGTGGTCAACAGCCAAAAGCCTAGCACGAACAATTCCCTTGCAACCACCACAACCATCAGTGGAGGTACACTCCTCCTCGAAACGATAAGGTGGCCATTCTCACGAGAGAAAAGTGCAAGAGAATTGGTCGTACCACTTCAAAACCTTTCATATCGACGTTTAGGAAGCTCTGACAGTTTACCTGATGTTGAAGAGACTATCCCCTCGCAGAACAATCCACATCAGATTGGCCCTGAACAACGAAGGGATAGTAAAATGTCTAAATAGACAAGGCTCGAGATCATCTCACATAGGACATGTGATATTAGCCATCTTCCACCTGACAGGGAAGAAGGGATGGCACCTATTACCAGTTTACCTACAAAGGTTCCACAACGTGACGGCGGATGCTCTGTACAGGCGAAAGCCCATAGAGACAGAATGGTTCCTAGATGCAGACCCATTCTCCTTCACCTCGGAAAAAGTCCCGGAACTGTAGACCGACTTCTTCACAATGAGCGACAACAAGAAACTACCTCATTATGTAACCCCTTAGATGGACCCTCAGGCAGAGGCGATGGACATCCCATCCCTCGAACGGAACAAGTGGGCCCCATATTTACCTGTTGCCACCAACCATCCTCCTGCTAAGAGTCCTCGATAAGCTAAGATCCTTCAGAAGGACAGCAGCAGTAGCGGCCCCCAAGTGACCCAAAAGCAACTGGTTCCCTCTAGTTCTAGAACTGAAACTGAAGCTGTTCCCTCTGCCGGACCCAGCATTATCCAATCTGGTCCAGAAGTCGACTGCTTGCCCTTCATCCTTGACAACTAACAACCTACTTCTCACGAATCTCGCCCTAGCGGAGAACAAAAGGTTTAGAATCTCTAAGGATAAAGTTGACTTCATCGAAGAGTATAAATCAAATTCGACTAGGAGACAATAGGAATCATCATGGAAAAAATGGTGTCCTTTGTGAAATCAAAGGAACCAACAGAAATATAGATAGATTTCTGTCTAGTTTTCTTCATACTCCTACACAAACAAGGCCTGGCTTGCACTACGATTACCTCGTGTAAGTCAGCCCTGGCTAAAACCACTTCTGTAGACCTTTGGAGTGGACCTCTCTAGTGAAATCTTTAATAAGATCCAAAAAGTATGCACTAGACTCAAGCCAGCAACCCCTCCAAAGCCCATCATGTGGTCTATGGACAGTCTTGCACCATGCTTTGAATCTAAACAATAAGAATTGTACTCTAGAGGATCTAACAGACTCAAGCCAGCAACCCCTCTAAAGCCCATCGCGTGTTCTTTGGACGAGTCTCGCACCATGCTGCAAATCTAAACAATGAGAATTGTACTCTAAAGGATCTAACACAAAGTTATTTTTCTGTTTGTCATAGCCTCAGGGGCTTGAGTTAGTGAA